>NC_056729.1:240092398-240129898 GCF_019279795.1 Protopterus annectens | reverse complement strand
GAAGCTATGGTTGTAGCCAATGATATGCATGTTGTACTGAAACCTGACTGTTGCTTCTTCCAGTGCACTCTTCTCAGTGTGTAAATTTACTCACACCTCCTAATGCTAACACTGGATACATGGGAGTATGTACTTTCCTTTCGAATTAGAGGATTAACTGGCATACAACAGTAGTTATTGCAATGTGTTCTTATGGCTTTCCTATTTTCCCTTTACATTCACTTATTGTAATGCATGATATATTTCTTACAGCACCAAGTTATTGTATATCTGCTGGGCTTAGTGGTACTTCATGCAGACTGGTGAGTCCAAGGTGTGGGGTTCGAGACTGATAAGGGTATTTTATTTTGTTGCTGAGCAGTACAAGGGCCCTGTCATACACAGTGACTTAGGCACTTTTAAGCAGCTGTAAGCGGGTTTGTGCGGGTTTGCATGATGCTTAGCGATGCTTAGCTAAGCGCACACATGCGCACACTGGTGCAGACCCACGTACTACTGTTTACAAGTGCTTACTCTCGCTAACCCCCGCGCTCATTTCTTTGACATAAAAGTAAATGGGGAGATAGGAATGTGGTGATAAAGGGTGCACAAAGAGGGGTAGACAGTAGGGAAACCAGCTCGGGATGTACAGGATGGGTGTGGGGATGGTCCATAGCTGCCCGTTTCTTTACCAGCAACAGCTGTGCATATGCAATACATTAGGAGTGAAATTTGAAACCTTCCACCCCTGAGAGAGGTGTGAGGGCAACTAAGTATGTTGTACTACCAATTATGAATATCAGGCACATGCACTGTTTGTGAACTGCTATACTGTCATTAGTACTTTACTCACTTCTGAACAGTTTGTGGTTTGTGTTGACATTAGCACAGTCTGCTCAGGACAACTGGACATATTCCAGTACTGTGTATGCCTACCTACACCCGTGGGTGTGCCTGACTACACAGGTATATGGTACTTTTGGGTAGTGGTGCAGAACTGCGGAGAGCATTATTTATTATCGTGTGCTGTTTATCTTGCTGAACATGCAGAGTTGCTGTGTACCTGTTAGTCCATAAAGGCTAGTAGTCTGTCTCAGTAGCTTCCACCTGTGGACATATCCAGATGGTAGACAGAGGTTAGCCTAGTATCCTTTGACTGTGCACCACACCAGTCTTTTCAGCATCTGAACAATGGCATTGTCACAGGTGGTTGCTAGCAGTACATGGCTACATCCTTTGATATTTCTGTGGTGTACTCCTACATACGGGCATACTTGTGGAATTCATTCTACAGCTATTTGCTGAGTGTGTAACAGCAGACAAGCTGATATGCCTGTGTGTTTCTGACACTTCCAGGCCTCAGATACTCTCAGGTAAATATTTGAACAGCCTCAGGGAAAAGTACAAATAAGTGGGATACACCTGTGATATATTTCAGATATTTTGCTGTTGAGACTTTGGGGGATTCAGAGCATATGTATTACTATACCTTTTCTGACGTGCAAGCAGCGTCTACTCTCACTTATTGACATTTTTCATTAAGTGAGATTCTCCACCTTTCTGCCTACTGTTAGTACATTTCACAGGGAGTCAGAGGGGCACAGCTAACATTTGTTTGCAAATCAGGGACATCCCTGTAAATCAGTCACAGTTGGGAGGTCTGGCCTCTGACCTATTCAAATATGCCAGTGTTTATCCTGCTCTGATACTGTGTGGGGTTTGTAAGGTGCTACTGTAACATTATTCCCTACTAGCATGGCTGGTTCTCTTTTCACAGTCATGTCATGCAATTCCATAACACTTGCTGGTTAAGGGCCACAGAACAAGATTTGTGTTATGCCATTCCTATTCTCCCTTTACATTCCCTCATTGCAATGCATGATATATTTCTTTCAGCACCACATTATTGTATATCTGCTGTGGCTTAGTGGTACTTCACAGTCTTGTGAGTCCGTGACTGACAGGGGTATTTTATTTTGCTGCTCAGCAGTACAAGGGCCCTGCCATAGAGTGACTAAGGCACGTTCATGCAGTTGTAAGTGGGTTTGCGTGACACTTAGCGATGCTTAGCTAAGCGCATACATGCGAACACTGGTGCAAACCCTCTAACTACTGCTTAAAAGTGCTTACTCCCGCTAACCCCCGCGCTAATTTCTTTTAAAGAAAAGAAAATGGGGAGATAGGAAAGTGGTCAAAAAGGGGGCACAAAGAGGGACACACAGTAGGTAAACAAGCTCGGGATGTGCAGGATGGGTGTAGGGAAGGTCCATAGCTGCCCATTTCTTTAACAGCAACAGCTGTGCATATGCAATGAATTTGGAGTGAAATTTGAAACCTTCCACCCCTGGGAGAGGGGTGAGGACAACAAAGTATGTTGTACTGCCAATTCTAATTATCAGCTTACATGTTTGTCTGATGGACATGTGTGCGAAATGGGCAGCTATGTGTGGGGCGTAATTTTTTTGTGGGTACAAATTGCCCTTTTTTTTTTTTTTTCAGGTGAGAGTGGGAAGTGAGGTAGAGGAAATAGGTATGTCTGGGGAGGTAGGTTGGGAAGGTAAACAGACAAGACAGACAAGATGCATACAGGGGCGGTGTATGACACATGGGGTGCGTGACACAATTGACAGGGTTGGATGTTTGGAAATCGCAAGCCCATGAGCCCACAGATGGTAACAGTGGAACTGAGATCCCCACCCATGGGCAGTCACCACTCAACCTTCACAGCCCCGAGGGTGGCTGTGCTGGGGGCTGCGTAGGACGGGCAGGCTCACCTGTGAGACGTGCCACTCTTGCCTCAAGTTGACGTAGGGGATAAGTGACTGAATGCTGGATCTCCCTACGCACCACAGCCCGGACCCTTTGAAGGGTGACAGGTGGCCCTTCTCTGCACATGCTTGCACGGGGGGGATGAGCCCCATCCCCTGCAGTGCTTCCACCCGAAGGAGGCACAGGACCAACGGAGGAGGGGAGCCCTGGCTGGGTACCAGACCTGTTGGTGCCAGGTGCACTTGCCGGCTGAGGAGGGACAGGTGGGTCCGCTGGGCCTGGCCTTCCCATACGTTCTGTGATTAGGTGTGTTTAATTACAACATAAGCAAAACAGCATTCCAGATTAGTTGTAACAGCATGCAATAATATTCCCATTAACCCAACACACAAAGGGTACAACAGTTGAAAAGCAAGCATTACACATGCATATATTGAACCACAGTGGTTATTCCAACAATATGCAGGGATGTTTGGTAGCAACAGGCCTCCATGATTGTGGTGTTTAAACAGGGCACATGCATCAACGTGAATGCAAATATTTATAGAACAATAGGACATATGTCCCAACAAATATTTAAGTTTACACATACCCATTGAGGTGTGGAATTGCATGGTTTATGCACATACAGTAGGGTGTATAAAAGACCTCGGTTAACATCTTATAATGACCTTTTAGTCTACACTACATTCCTAGTGACTGCAAGTGTATATCCCCTACCTGTATTATTACACTTGCCACCATACATTAGGTTGTGTACTGAGTTTGGCTAGTTCAATATATGCCTGACCTATATCTGACATACTAACTGTCCAGGATGCAGATGTTACTGCTACATATTTCTTGATTGCATTTATATTTCTTTATCTACATATCTGGGATGTTTTCACATGACATTTTCACTTTGATTTGTACAGAACCCTGCATTTCGTGACACACACTCACATTTCTGGGGAAAAAATAACATGCTACATGTGCCCCAGGTTTACTTATTCATGCCAGCCAGTAACTGCCTGTTGTGGACTGTATATATGTTTCACAGCTACTAGTACTTCCATCACCCACTTTATATGGGACTGCACAACTCTGGGTTGCCAGCACCTTTTCAAACAGTACTGTTTGCATACTGCAAGGGTACAACAACATTTCAGACTCTGTGACACAGACAGGCTCTGGGTTTTAGACCTTTATTATTGACATTACACACTTTTCCACAGGCTCACTCCTTTATTTGTTTTAACGGTGTATATGGCAGACATGTTCAAGACATATTATACTTTTATTAATAGGTTAGAACAATCTTTTTTCAGGCTCACTCACTTATTTTATATGACAGTGCCTGCAGAGATATTATTCCAGACATATGTTACCTTTCTTAATGGGTTTCTACACTCTTTTTCTGTCTCTCTGTCGTTTTTATCTGACAGTGCATGCAGAGAACTTATTCAGGCAATTGTATGGCTGTATTATTGGACTACAACACTTTCTTTCATGCTCTCTCCCATATTTTATATAACAATACATGCAGAATAATCACTAACCTGCCTGGTGGCGCAGCCTTAGCAGCCTATCAGCATAGGCTTGCTGATTCATAGCACGGTCACCTGCAGCTGTAAAGTAAATGAAGGGATATTGAGACATACCTATCCGTTATGCATACTCCATTATCAATTCTTACATACTGCATTCCATGGCTACATACGCAGTTGTGGGGCATCCCACATCCCACGGGACTCCTGTATCCATTGGTTCAGGTGGTTCTGCTTTTGTCTCTTCAGGTCTGCATGGTGGTGACGGACCTGCTCACAAGTCCGAGGAACACCTGTGACACAGGTGAGGTCACGAGCTAACTGGTTCCAAGCCTATGCCTTGTACTCCATCCCTTGGAACTGGCCCTGCAGGAGTCTTGACTCGTGACGGTGGACAAGGAGCCAAACCATGTATTTGGACTCCTTGATGCCCTAACGTTGCACTCGGAAGCGTGTTCCCTCTCCGACACCAGACATTCTAACTGCAGATGTGAGCTACAATCAGTTATGTCGTGTATTCCTGCCCGTGGGGCTTAAATATGCCGCATTTCCTGCACTTTTTTGTGATTGGCCATTTTGTAAAATTCTCGGATGACTGCAAACCTTCTTAGTAATGGTTAAACTATCATTCGTAAGTATATGAATGTTAATAGTGGCTGTTTTCCCTATGTTGTCATGGCTTAGTGGTTCTATACTTTGCTTCTGATGCACAGAGTCCTGGGTTCGAATCTTGTCATTCATTTTATTTTCATACTATCAGACAGGCTAGGGGGTGTGGCTTCATTTAAGCAACTTTGCTCTACCTTGCTCCTTGGTGCCCTGGTTGGTGCGGCGCGCACGTCCGCGCAAACACATTGCACTGGGTAAAGCACCATTGAGCTATGGGCAACTCTATTGTGCTGGGTAAAGCGCTATGAAACAATGGGCAACTCTATTGTGCTAGGTAAGGTGCTATTAAACTGTGGGCACCTCTATTGCGCTAGGTAAAGTGCTATTAAACTACAGGCAACTCTATTGTGCTGGGTGAAGCGCTGCTTAACTGCAAGCAATTTTATATCAGGATCCTTTAAAATATTTATTTTGTTCACTGATACATTGGCCATTTCACTGCTTTTTAGTAATGTTTAAACATATTTGTCAGGTATTATTTCATATACTGATTTAAAAAATAAATACGAAGGTGAGTGGTGGGACTTGAACTGTGAATGCCTCTTCTTTGTGCGAATGCTCTACCATTACTCTATTGCATTTGATTTGCATTAATATTCTTTCTTATGCTCTTCCATGTCAGAATTGCTAACTCTAGCTAAATAATGGGCACACCCGCACACACACGTGCAAATACGGGCAGCTATTTTGGGAATTTAAAAAAATATATTTAATGTTTTGCGTTTTAGAACTGTGATAGGGGTTTACAATATCAGGGAGTGTGGTGTTGGGTGCAGGGACATTTGAGTGGACTCGCTCTTGTGTGTCTTCTTTGTTTACTTTTAAAACACTTGCGGGGGCATGGACATTTAAACTCCTCGGCAGTCGGATACTCCCCCTGCTTTCTTACACAGTCCGTGTAAGACTTACCGTTGAGTCAGCGTGCCCTCATGCATATTCATGGCACGCTGACGTCATACCGTTCAACTGCAGCCTCCGAGTAAGACTTATTACATCTTACACCGAGGATTAGTGAATCCGGGGGATGATTGTTTAACCTTCTGTACTGCCTTCATGTAAATGTTTCCTCTATACTACTTCAGAGGATTAAACCTTTGTATTAATCTAACTTATGCTATTATTCATGCATAAATAACTCATCCATGCTAATGTTACTTCTATATAATTGTATTAATTTAACCTTGCACCACTCTCAACCACTAAATATGCAAATATGCTCACATCCTTCTCTAAGCTACTGTTTAACATTTGTTTAGTTTATTTTGCTATTTTGTATGTAAAATTTGCTGAACTTGTTTCTGTTTCCACTATGCATTGTACATTATATTATAGATATCATACTATGTATTATTGGAGCTTTTCTCTCCGGGCCTCCACTGAAAACGGGCTCCGGTCATCAAACTGGAAATAAATAAATAAGTAAATAAATAAATGTCTGAAGAAGTCTAAGCATTATTTCAGACAAAAGCACTGACATTAAAGTCTTGAGAAGATTACAGCTACTTCGTTTTTTGTGTTTATAAGTATTTACCTGTGTGTAATGATGTGATGCATAGAGCAATGTGCTGATAGCCTATTTCACACAAAAGCACTGTAAATTTCCCAAACTTTGTTAAAATGTTGTGCTCATTACCATTTTTGTACACTGCTGGTTGCCTTGTTTCTACAAAGGTCATTGGAAAGCCAAAGTAAAAGCCAAAAAAAAATAAGACATAACATTTAACTGAAGTTAGTGTGAAAAAGCTAACATACCCAGAACATTTCATTACAGTAAGCAGAGGGCAGACAATGTTTTTAATGTACTGGTAAGAGAAAATTCTATTACTGCTCCTGGCAACATCAACTCACTCAGCAATTTCAAAATAAACATTTTAAATTTCTCTTTTTACTGCATGTTACAGTTAACATTATTTCATGTTTGTTGGTAGTATTGATATTCTGCTATAGCAATGCACAAGACCACTGTGCTCAGACATGGCTTAATGTAAAAAAAATATTCCACCATGAAGGCCTCATACTCAACCAACAACCACATAAAATATAGCAGTAAAGTCACACGTCATGCAGTTGTTCAGGCAATGGAGAAGACTGCTCATGCTTATTGAACATACAGAAAGAAATATACACACACACACACACACACACACACACACACACACACACACACACACAGAAACGCACACACACACACACACACACACACACACACACACACACACACACACACACACACACACACACACAAATGCACACACACACAAATGCACACATGAGCACACACGCACACACACAAACAAAAATGTGCACACCCACACGCACACACACACGAGCACATGCATGCACACACACACACACACACACACACACACACACACACACACACACACACACACACACACACACACACACACACAAATGCACACACGCACACATACGCACATGCATGCACACACACGTACACACATGCGCATGCACACACACACAAATACAAAATTCACTGCTAATACTAAAAATTAGACAGACTCACTGAGCAGTGTCAGACATAGCAGGCTGTGTGAAGTACAGCTTCCATTTAAGTTATTGCACGATAATTTCACAGCTAATAGTACCTACTGCATTAATCATATTGCTAGTGTGTTACCACAGACAGGAAACAAGTCACAGTTAAGTTAATCATCTTCTCTCCACCTTAAATTCAAAGAACTTAGAAACCTCACAAAAAAAAATCTCATGATTCGTGATAAGAACAATATCTATCATGTAGTGCAAGCCACCCACACCTCAAGCCCTAAAAAATGTTGGTACACCATAAACAATGTACTTCACCCAGGTAAACCTTCTACACCTAGCACCTCCCTCAATAATACTCCTATTGAAACTGCCACCCTTCTTAACAACTACTTCATTGACTCTATTTGCAAACTAACACCCCCTAACAATAATCAGTCTCATCCCCCTATCTCCTCCACCATTTACATACATACAGCCTTCTCCCTGAAACCTGTTTACACTAACTATATTAAATTCTTGCAGAAACTTAAACCATGTTCTCCCTTTTATGACAGCCTATCCCACAATTTCTCAAATCTGCAGCCAATTCTATAGCTTGCCCCATCTCTATTCTTAACAAAAACAAAAAAACAAGCAGGCGACAGCTGTAACCTAAGAACTGCGACAAATGGTGTATTAAATGAGTTTATTCAACACTTTACATTTGCTCAAAAAGCAAATTTCTTCAAATACAATCTGTGTGGCTATTGGTGTTTATTCAGTTGTACTTGCCATCTCTATTCTTATTAACTGTCCTATCAAAGAATCTTCAGTCCCTGAAATTTGGAAATACTTTTATATAATTCCACTGCACAGATGAAACTCCAGCAACCCTTCTAATTTCTACCCAATACCCATCCTCTCCCCTCTCTCTAAAATTCTTGAGAAAAGCATTCATAGTCAACTTCTTAAATATCTACTTCAGAAAAATCTCCTTATCCCCTCTCAACACAGATTTAGACCCCATCACAACACATCTACAGCCTTTCTATCCTTCACCCAGACTATAGCAGGGCAAGAGATAACAATAAATCGATATCATGTCTTTTCTTGGACCTCTCAGTAGAATTCCACACTGTCTTCTACCCTAAGCTCCTTACTAAACTAACTGAACTTAACCTCTCCTCATCAACTACTCTCTGGTTTTCCAGCTATCTTAATAATCAACAGCAATCTGTTAGATGGCAGTCCTCCTGCTCGCCTTTCTTGCCTGTCCAAACCAGTGTTCTCCAAGGATCCATTCTAGGCCTTCTTCTCTTAAATATTTTTGCTAGCAATCTATGCTCAGCCTCTTGCACCTCTTCACTGATCCAGTACACTGATGATTCTACTCTAATTACCATCTACGATAACCCTACTGAACTTCACTGTTTCACAGAGACTTCTTTTAACACCATTGAACACTGGTTTATCAATAACCAACTCATCCTTAACCCAAAGAAAACCAAACTTCTTCTTTTCTTTCCTAAATCTACGTCCAACCTTAAAACTTCTTTCAGTCTCTCTTGCCTAGACAACACCATCATTCATGCTTACTTTCATGCCAAATGTCTAGGACTTACAACTGACCATCAACTGAAATTTGACCATCATATCCAATAATCCATCCTAAAGACCAATCAAAAACTTGGTTTACTGTATAGAAACAAAAGAGTCTTATTCATCACCTCTTGCTCAAGCCTACCTCCTCCCCTGTCTACTCTATGCTTCCACTATATTTACCCACCTACACGTAGGTCTTTTGGCCAAATTAGAACAAACTTATAACCAGATAGCTAGATTTGCTTGTCACTCCCCTTACAAATTGCACCACTGCCTTGCCCTCAGAAAACTACAATGGCTTAAATTTCCTCAACTACTCCAACTCTCTCAGCTACAGATGATACACTCCCTTCTTTTCAAACCTGAAAACTGCCCCTCTCTGTCCACCCTTCTGACTCTAGACAAACCCTCTCGGTATATTCATACTTCTGATCAAATGCTTCTTGACACCTACAGGCCAAATAAAACAATAGGTAGACTACTCTACAAATGCTCCTTATCTCAAACTTGGAACAAACTCCCAACTTATATACATTCTATTGAATCTTCAATTCATTTCAAAAGAGAATTAAAACAGTAACTTGCTAACTGGCATCCCATACCTTTCCCATTCTTTTTATGTTTGTGACATAATTCTCTTCTATGTTTAAAGGTCCGTAACAAATTAGTATGTTTCATGAAGGTGTCAGACCCCTTGTGGTTACATTTTGACTTGCACAAAGCCCAGTAACACTTCTAGTCACATTCTATTAGAACTTAGGAGTGTTCTCCATCTCAGAACCAATAATTCCATTTCTTTTTACTCTTTCACTTTTTCATTTCTTTTTCAGAACTCTTTAGGTTCAAAATTATCCCAGTCTTGACAGATGCAGGCTGTCCATCCTTAAGCTCCTAGCATAGGAAATAAATAGCAGGATTGAACAAATCCAGAAGTGAACCCATTCTCACTTTGGACAGATCTTTATCTTCCAAACCTCAATGATGCAAAAAAGGTACAAATTACTACATCTGCCTACTCTAAACCTGTATAATAGAAGGCTGCTCTTCATACTAGCCTCTGGATGGTTCTTATCTCAACAGTGATTACTCCTGCATTACAGATCTTCAAATACCTTCATCATCATTTGATCATTTTGTATCAGCTGGCATATGACATTTCTACCTAAATGGATATGAAATGTGTATATGGTGTCCAAATTTCCCTTGCAAGCTGTTTTTTAACAATCATCATATGACTCCATTGCACATGCCTACTGCTGCATTACAAAACACTGACTTACTTAGACATGCTTTCTATCTGGTTTCTGTAGCAGCCTCTTCTGAGCTCAGGCAATGCATCAGTAACCTTACTGTCCCTGGATTTTAAACAAAACCAGAGGAATTAAACTTCATAGGCCAGAAAGAAATTCATATTCTTTACAGTTTTAATTTAAAAATTTAGAGTTTATTATTATTATTATTATTATTATTATTATTATCATCATCATTATTATATTTGTAGCTCTCCATAACTGCTTCTTACCCTTCTCCCTTTTACAATAACTTTTTTTTTCTTGAAAGGAAATCATGTGAGGTCTGGACACTTGTCTCCATATCCTTCTAATCAATTTCACTGACTAACTTTCTTTGACAAAATTAGATCTCCCACCTATGAGTGAAAGAGCTGAGAACTAGACAAGATGACTACCCTTTGTGTGAATGCCTTAGAAATCACTAATTTGAAAATTTGCAAATGCAGCACATTTTTTTTCTTTCTTTTCAATGGCAAATATTCCATTAAAAAAGTTTTTAATCCTATACCACAGGGCTTTTTGCCTACTTATCCCACACACCAGGCAAAGCAAGAGCAAGTCTGTGTTTTCCAAAAAATTCTAGATGGACAGTTTCAACACACACTAAGCCAGGAATATTATTACATCCCCCAATTGCAAAGGTCTAATGGTTTCTTGGGGCATCCTTTAACATTTAACAATCCTGAGGTTACTGCTGTACAAAATAAGGGAAAACTCATCCAAAAGACAACAGGACAATAGGACAATGGCAGTAATTATGACACATCATTGCACCAGTTACAGTAAGAAGTTCCTTCTCATTAATAGCCCCTGATCATTATATCTGGCAAGAATCCTTGCTTGCCATTTAATCTTTCTATTAACCGCCCAGTGATTCATATACTGCATGAAGCCTTGAAAATGGAATACGAAGCTAAACAGTCATGGATAAATAGGCAGACCCACAGCCTATGTACAAAATGACTCACCGACAATCTATGTACTAAATAACACAACAAAAATTCAAGGAAGGACATCTATACTCTTGGTATATTGTCTTTGTGAAGTTAATAAATTGACTACAGATCCATCTGTTTGAATTTAATGGACAAGGAGTGCAGGACTCTTGCATTAACAAACCTACGTTAGACCTGCAGTCATCAAGCTCATGTCTGGAATTGCTGCTTCATATTGTTTATAGAAATAAAGCTCTGAATTGCAAAGCCAAGATAGTTGCCTAAGCCCAAGGCATTGAACAAGGCCTGCAGAAATTTGGATGCAAAGAGTGTTCCCAAGGAGAGAAAAAAGAAGGCAGAAAGAATGATGAGTGAGAGGGAACAAGATGAGGAACAATTGGGTGCTTTTAAAGTGGCAAATAAGGAGGAACAATTGTGCATTTTGTTTAAAAAGGTAATCATAGTTGACTTGGATGTAAACTCCTTAAAACAGACAACAGAAGAGCAACAAACAGAACTGGAAAGGCAACAAGGAAAGTTACAACATCTGGAGAAATATAAACGGGAATTAAAGCTGAGCTGCAGAAACAGATTCATGAAATTTGTGAGCTAACAGATATAATAAAAAGACAGAGATAAAATGGATAATCTGATGAATTAAGATGGGCTAACATCAGGATAATTGGACTAAAAGAGAGAGAGATACAGAGAGAGGGGGGTAATAGTGAACTTGAGAAATTTGTAATGAAGCTGTTGCAAATGTTACATGAATGATACACAGAATGGGATGACAGTAGGCAGCAGAAGGTAGACTTGAGCATATATCAATTCTTTTGCTATAAACAATGAAATAATTAGGCAAACAAAAATGATCCCATCTGCAGATATGTTCATAAATTTGTTGAGGATTACTAAGAAAAAAATTAGGAGAAGGAAATCTATGTTAGCAGTATTAAATGAACTGAGAATGAAAGGAACACATGGATGATTGAAATAGTACAGCAGGAAGGAGGATGGTTAAGGCTACACAATATAGAAGATGTTCAAAAGTTTAAACAAAGGTATCACAGACAACTAAACAACACAGACAGTAAAACAAATCTGAATTCCCTGCAAGTTATGGACTGGGAGGCAACATTAGACCTAGAAGTGGCAAGGCAGAAACACTGGCATGATGTTCGATGTCAAATGCTATCACTCCCATAGTGAAGAAGATGAGACTAGGGCCAGAAAGTAATGGGTGGTCACATGCCAGTAAAATAGTTGAGCAGGAAAAATACAAATCACTAAGGCTACCAGAAGGAGATAAGAAAAGAGACAACATGGTGAAGAAGATACTACTGAAAGAATTATATCATAAGACAGAAGAAGAAGAAGAAGCCTCTCGGAAGGGAGATTTAGGGAGCAAAAACAAATAAAAACAAACAGAAGCATAGACAGACAAGATAGATCTCCAATGAGAGGGGGTGATGGTGCATCAGATCTTTCAGATGACTCAGAAATGAACTGCTAAGTAAAGACAGGGCTAAACAAGCTGTAGGTAAGCATGTATGGTGGAAGGATGGACAGATGATTGGCAGAGTGAAGAGGTTGAAGATAGTATTATAGGAGGACTGAAAAGTGATCACAGAAAGAAATAAGCACTAAATAAATGAAAGGAAATTATGCTGAAAAGCAAATGACTTTGGGCAGGGCAGGAAAGATGAATTAAATGAAGCAGAGCTTTACCTTGTGAAACACACACCTGGGAGTACAACAGCAAACTGTACAAACAATGAGAGGAATCAAATAAACCTATCAAAGACTTCCCTCTACTGGTTCCTAAGCTATCTTTCTGACAGACAACAAGCAGTACGATGGAAATACGAACTCTCACCACTTCTGCCTGTCTCAGTTGGAGTCCACCAAGGGTCCATACTAGGACACTTTCTTTTCACCATCTTCTCTAATGATCTAGCCTCATCAGCAACACATGCTAAAATAGTTCAATATGCAGACAATTCAGCTTTAATCTGCTCAGCAGATACCTTACCAGACCTCCAAAATAGTAGCCCAACAAGCTTTTAATAATATAGAAACATATCTAAGTAAATCACAACTAATCCTCAACCCCAAAAAGACACAGTTAATGCTATTTACCAGTAACACACAATCACTGACCACCCCTCCTTTCACTATTCTCTTAGCAAACAACACAGTCATCCAACCAGTTGAATATACAAATCTCCTTGGAGTGACAATTGACAACAAACTCAGATTTGACCAACACATAGCCATCACAATTATGAAAGTTCACATCAAACTTGGCTCACTGTACAGAAGCAAGCCATTCCTCACTGACAATACCAGACTAGCCAAATCCAGAACCCTCCTCCTCTCTACACTCCTATATGCTTTCCCCCTCTTTACCAACTTAAAAAAATCAGACTTAATCAAATTGTAAACTTGCTACAACAAAATAGCTTGTTTCACAGCCAACCTTCCCTACCGAACCCACCATTGTATTGCTCTACATAAATTAAATTGACTTGAGCTACCTAACCTCCTTCGTCTCTACCAACCTAAATTCACACACAATATCATCTTCCATCCTAACAGTTGCCCATCCCTGAAGGAACTTGTTGTTCCCTACTCATGACCATGAAGTCTAAGATCTGCAGCCAGAAACTTTCTCACAGTAAACAAAAGCTAGCAGCACTCATGATGAAGCCCTATTCTCAAATCAAATAGCCAAATTATGGAATTCTGTACCCCACAACCTCCAAAACACACCTGAATCTACCAGTTTTAAGCAGCTACTATTTGAACATCTATCCAAGAACTGGCATTGCTCCTTTGCCAAACCTGACTGACAAGATATCTATAACTCTCTCAACACAGTGTCCACTTCTTACCTCATTTTGTCCCTCTCCTCAGTGTTTATTACTACTCAAAATAAATATATATATAAAGGAAATCTCATCTGGTCATAACTATTATTTAATATGTACACATTACTAACTTTATTTTTTCTCACAGTGATCTTCACTGAAATGCTTGTGTTTTTCTTTTTGAACCTGTATCTACTAGAAAACTGTACTGAATACTACTTTGTATAGACTATCTAGAAGATATGTATTCTGCATCTTACTGTATGTATGCTATTGTACTATCTAATTATTGTATTTTGCTTGTATTTCTGTGGAGCTTTTCTCCCTGGGCCTCCACTGAAAATGGGCTTCTGGCCCAGTTGGACTTTCCCAGTAAACAAATCTAATTAAATAGATAGATAGATAGATAGATAGATAGATAGATAGATAGATAGATAGATAGATAGATAGATAAATTTCTAGGGCGATGATGGGTAATGTAGTCAAGGGGGGCATAGGGGCAATCTTCCAAGGCAAGCAATATATATTTTTATAAGTATGTAATGAAGTACTATATTGTGCAAAACATGTTTAATGTCTAAGACTATGAAGACATAAGAAATAATTCCTGATGTAAATACTGCAGGGTTCATAGGTTCATAAGTAAGTACTAGGCTATCTGCACAAGGGCATTTATAAGCCTAGCCAGAATGTGCTGGCTTTCACCACCCCCTTAAATTAGTTCCCTGTGCCTCTGTTCAGCAGAGCCATTAGTTCCCTGTGCCACTGTCTAGCAGAGCCACTGCAGTGATCCCTGGGGTAAATTGTCTGTTTCCCATCCACTTGTCAAGGTTTCTCTTGAAGAGTGTTAGTGAGGGGCTCTGCCTGATGTATATTGGAATCCTGTTCCAAAGCTTGGGGAGTCTCTTGGATAGAAATCTATCCCTCCAGCATGTCCTATTTATCGTTGTGGTGAGGTTTATATCTCTAGAGCATGTGGCTCTCCAGGATTTGTTTTTTTTTTTAGGTGAAGCATGTCCATCAATTCCTTGTTGGACATGGCCTTGTATGTCAGGCAGAGATCACCTCTGAGCAAGTGGTATGCAACCGAGTACAGCTGGAGTTTCTTGAGTTGGGCTGCATAGGGCATCTGTTTGAGGCCAGTAATCCTCTTGGTGAGGTACTTTTGTGGCCTTTCCAGCTGTTGCAGGTGTCTTTTAAGGTACATCCCAAATGGGGCGTTGTATTCTATGATGGGTCTAATGAGTGATGAGTAGAGGGGGACAATAACCTCTTTTGTTCTAGATGTGAACCCTTTTGTGATTAGGTGGGCCACATAGAAGGATTTTCTAACCACCTTGGCAATATGATTATCAAAGGAGAGATTACTATCTACTTGGGTCCCCAGATCCCTTATTACATTTTCTGTATTTAGGGGACTACCACCTATGTAGTAGTTCGCGGGTACTTTGTTTTTTTCCAAAGGGGACGACTATGCACTTTTTGGCATTTAGCTTGAGGCCATGATTTTGACACCAGGTATCCATCTCAGTGAGACCCATCTGGAGGGTGTCTGTATCAGCTGGAGAATCAGTTATGGCCCCTAGTTTGCAGTCATCTGCAAACTTGTTCAGTCATAGTCCTCATATGCTTGCCTGTACCTCTGAGAAGTATATACCAAACAGGAGGGGACCTAGGACTGAGCCCTGGGGGACGCCACTTGTAACCGGTTTAGAGCTGGACATAGAGCCTGCAACTCTCACCATGTGGGTTCTATCCATGAGCCAGTTGGCAACCCATCTCATGATGTAGTGGTTTATGTTCAAGCTGGTGAGCTTGTCTATAATACTAGAATGGGGAATGGTGTTGAAAGCTTTTGTGAGGTCTAGGTAGGCTGTGTAGACCCTCCTTTCCTTCGTCTAATGCCTTGGTAACTGTCTCAAAGAAGTCCACCAGGTTTAGGAGGCATGATCTGCCCTTAACAAAGCCAAACTGGGTAGGATCCAAGGTTTGGAGGTTCCCAATATCTCTGTTAATGAGTTCCATGATGATGCGTTACATAGTCTTGCAGACCGGGCTAGTCAGGCTTATAGGGTGATAGTTCCCAGGGTCCATTGTGACTCCACCTTTGTGGAGAGGGATAACTGTTGCTGTGCGCCACTCTGTGGGTACATAGCCTGTAGAGAGGCTAAGTTTGAACAGTGTGTTTAGGTGAGGGGTTAGTTCATTTTGGAGCTCTTGTAAGACACAGCCTGGGACACTGTGCGGTCCCATTGAAGCTGTGTTTTTGGCTTTGGATAGGGCTATTTTAACCTGTGTGTCAGTGATTGATGGGGCCCTACATTCTTCTAGTATGGTTATGGGCCCTTTAGGGGGTGAGGGGGGGGTGAAGTTTGCACTAAATCTGTGCCAGAATGTTTGCAATATCAGTTGATTCAGTGTATTTTGTGCCATTCTACACTAACTCAGAGCAGATCTGAGAGTTTCCAGTTAGGTTCTTGACATAGCTAAAGAACGCTTTGTGGTTATCTTTGGAGTCATTGGCAATTTTTATTTCAAAACTAGCCTTGGATGATTTAATGAGGGATCGCAGTTTCTTGCTGATACTGATCAGGGATGTCTTTCCTTCTTGGGATTTGACTCTTTTCTGTACTAGTTTCCTCCTTCTGTTGTATCACTTGTTTATGACAGGGGTCCACCAGACTGGTTTCCTTTTCTTGGAGGAGTGAGTCTTGGTTTTACTTGGGTTAGCAATATTCATGCACTCCTGCAGATGCTCATAGAGTGCCTTTGTAAAGGTTTCAGCAGCTTTGACAGCATTGTCCTTTAGCATGGGGCCTGTGAACTTTTCCACCTCAGTCTTAAGTAATGTGAAGTTTGCTTTTGAAAAGTTTTTCATGGAGGTTTCCTTGATTGGGGGTGGGGGCGGAATGTGGATATCCAGAGTAATTATTCTATGGTCTGATCTAACCAGCGAGGTGTTAACCTCCAGTGTGGAACACCGGTCACCCATGTTGGTGATGACCAGGTCCAATATGTTGTTCCCTCTGGTGGGGATGTTAACCAGTTGATCCAGGGCATTTGAGTTTATAAATTCTAGGAAGCATTGGGCAAGGGAGTTAGTACTTGAGTAGTTCTCCCAGTTTATGTTTGGGTAATTGAAATCACCCAGTATTAAGGTGTTTGGTAGGACCTTCATATTTCCCACTGTTTCCAGAAATGCAGAATGGGGGTCCTGGGCCATGGTGGGTGACCTGTAGCAAGCTACAATTTGGATTGCAGTTTTGCCCATTGTTAGTTGCACATGGATGATCTGTGATGCATTGTGCTGTGCCACTAACCTGGAGGTGTGGGTACCCTTGATGAATATGGATACACCCCCGCCTTTTGTGTTTCGGTCCTGGTTCTGTGGCCAAAAGGTATGGTATGAGTTATAGCCTAGTAGTACAGGGGTGCTCTCAGGAGCCTTAAACCAGGTTTCTGTTTCTACACAGCTGTCGATGTTCTCCATACTGAGGAGTGCCTCGAGTGCATGCATTTTGAGGTTTAGAATTCTGGCATTGAGTAGTATTACCCTCAGTTTTTGGTTACTTGTGCTATTTATGGTGGTAGGTTTGTCTTTTGAGCCTTGCCTAAAAAAGGCACTATGGGGACGGCAAGAGCCTTAGCCAGTATTTGAAAGCCTAAGAGTGACAGGTGCAAGCCATCTCTTGTGAAGCAACGTGGCTTGTCAAGCTTGTCATCCCAGGCGGACAGATACTGGATCCCCTTTGAATGACACCAGAAACTTAGCCAGTTGTTGAAATTGATCATTTCTTCTTTATACTGTGGCATCATTCTTGGTGAGGGCAGGATGCTACTCAGGGTCAGGTTCATACTGGCCTGAGCTACATGATTAGAGAGCTCTTCCATGTCTTTTTTCATGTAGTCTAGGGAGGTACATCTCAGGTCATTCACACCAACATGGACAATGACAGAGTTGTATTTGTACTTGTTCTGGAGTGACCTGAGTGCTTGTGTTATGTGGCGGATCCTGGCACCCAACAGGCAGCTAACTGTAACCTTCTCCTTGTCCTGCCT
The DNA here is from genome assembly GCF_019279795.1 of Protopterus annectens. Taxonomy (NCBI): domain Eukaryota; kingdom Metazoa; phylum Chordata; order Ceratodontiformes; family Protopteridae; genus Protopterus; species Protopterus annectens. The sequence goes on along the minus strand of NC_056729.1, from coordinate 240,111,704 downwards.
AGTTAGTGGGACATCAGTGTGCCTGACTATAGAGTTGCCTATTACTAGTGTGTTGGGTATGTTGTTTTGCATTAAGGGCTGTGATTGCATGGCACACTGATTATGTGAAGTATGTGTTTCATGGTTGGTGATGAGGTGTGGAGGTTGCTTGGATGTCTGCTTTGGAGGTCTCTGCTGCTTTTGCAGATTTTTATTTAGAGCCTCCGAGTATGTTTTCATGTATTCATTTATGTTATTTGCCGGTGTTGGTTTATTAGGTCTATGTGAGACTGGTGGTGTGTTGCAAGTATTACCCTTCTCCTCTTGACTGTCAGTTCCACTCTTGGGTTGAGAGAGCTTTGCCTACAGTTTGGCTGTATAATTGCATCTCTTGCATATATTAGTGTTTGGTGGTAGGAGGAGAGGGTTGTCTGTGTACATGAGGCAGTTGTAACATTGGCTCAAAATGCCCAGATTCACCAGTTGGACTGGAGAGTGCACCGGAAACTGTCCTTTGGACATGCCTGGATAGGCCAGTTGTTCCTGAATAGGTAGAGTAAGCTGTTTTTCTGATTGGCTGGTGGGGACGAATAGAGAGCCTTGTCCTTCTGGACAGTATAGGGTGGTCCAGTGCTAGGTTTAATTAGTGCTTGCTATGAGTTTTAAGCAAGTGCTTGACTGTGAAATGAATGGTTTGAGTGCTAAAGTTGAAGATTTGTCTAGTTTCAAGGGAAAAATTGAAGAGTAGACTTCGTGGAGCCGAGAAAAGTTTAACTCTACCTAAACGGTGCTGCCTGGTGCACAAAACCGCACAAATGCGGTTTTTATAGCAGGGAAGTGAAAGAGATAGAAATTAGCCCAAAATGGCTGATAAGGGCATGAAAAGAAATGGATGTGGAGAAACAGGAGAAAAATAAAGAATGAAGCAATGTTGATTCATACGTAGCATAGTAAACAGCTGTAAAACTGCAAAGAAAAAATGTTGGTCTGTCACAGAAATTATGCTGTTATACCAGAAGTGTCATCAACTGTGAGAAGGAGAGACCAATGAATAGGAATGTTGTAATATAAAGAGATTGTGACATTAATACTGGCTTGGCATGCAGCAAATTAGTGTGAGGGATACTGGAAGGAGGGAAATGCATTAAAAGGCTCATGTCCTGTGCATACACAAATATATAAAAGAATCTTTGGGTGGCAAGAAGGGATCTGAGCATAGGCAACCACCAAAGAACACAAAGGTCAGCTTGGAGGGAAGGCTGAGCAGAAGGTTTATGCTGCATAGCTGCAACTGGGAATGCAGGGAGGTGGACAAAAAGAAGCAGGGGGATGCAGGTGATTACATGAAACATTGGAGGTTCATAAAATCCCATCAGGAGAAGGAGAATACAACAAAAGAAAAGTGCATGGGCATGACACTGTTCTATAACAAAAAATAAAACTGAAAATCAAAGATGAGGAGAAGATATTCTGTTATGACTACCCAAAGGGAGAAATGGACAACAAGGCAGGAGGAGGAAAGAGGGGAGTAGAAACAATATTTCATAGATGGCTTCAGACAACTATGGAGAAAGTGGTAAAAGTAGAACAGGTAGATGGATCATCTGTTAGAGAAGGGTAGAAGGTGCATGCTGAACAACTGAAAACGTATATGTGACAAACAGGGACAGAGAAAAATTCTATAGGAACGTGTTCCTAACTGGGCAAAGACAAGAATTTAGAAAATAAAAATAATGGTGGGGACTACAATGCCATCATACAGACAGAAAAAAGAAAGGTCATATGGAAAGAGTGAATATAAAAATAATATGAGATAATTAGCCCAAGGAATGAAAGCTTGAGAGTGACTGGACACGAGGAGCACTAGATAACCAACAGAGATGGATTGCACCTTCACAAGAAACATTATGGTGCAAGCAAATAGGTTAAACAGGCTCATAGGGAATGGAAACCTAATGAAAATAATATAATAGATCTGAATACAAGAGATGCCTACAGCTCGTGCATCAATGGAACTTACGGTAATGGTGCAGGAACAGAAAGCAGTGAGGAGGGGGTGGAGGTGGGTTAGCTATAAATGGAAGAAGGAGGACAAAGAAACACTGCAAGGACTAATAAAGGAGTCAGTACTGGACAATACGAAAGACAGTGACAAACTAGTGGCACACTGTGGGATATTATCAATGTCAATATCTGTGGAAAACTGATGAGGATAGAAGAAAACATGGACAGGGACTGAGGAGCTGGCGAGAGCTAGAGGTGGTACAGAAAGAAACTGAAGGAAATGAGACTAAAGCAGAAGCACTACAGGTCAGAGAAAACCTATAAGAATGGACTTGGAGAATAAAATTGTACAAAGTAAGAAATTCAACACTTGTACAGGATGCAATACTGGTGGATGGTGGGGAATCACAAGAGAAGCAGCTAAGAAAGAAATAAGAAAAAAGAAGCAGGCAGAGAGAGAGAGAGAGAGAGAGAGAGAGATGGCAGATAATGGGAGGATATGAGAATACTTAGAAGAGGATGAGGAATACAGGGCTTGGTCAAAATATCTCAACGTTTAAGGAAGACCAGTATAACCATAATATCTAGAGGAGGGTAAGTAAGAAATTATTGTCCCATCTCTTTGATTAATATACACATCCAGGTTTTGGCAACTGTATTTCAGGAAGACTACTTAATATATTGCCAAAAATAATATAGGCAGGATAAATTGTGAAGGGAAAGAATGCAGAAAACATGGTGGGGCCTGCTAGAATTAACATAGAGCAAACACCAGCTGCACAGAGGGAAAGGTGGGATTGTGTTCTTTGGTTTGCAGGAGGCACTGCAGCAAAGGCACTTGGGGGGAAACGTTCATGCACTGGATACAGACCATATACCAAAACTCAAAATCTAAAATTGAAATACTCATAAGTGGAACAGTATCAGAGGAGACAAGGATATGGTGTGGGTGGGGGTGAGGTGCCCACTATCCTCAGGCTTTTCTACACTTGTAACTGAGAAGCTAACAGTGGATGTCAGAAACAATTTATCAATGCCTGATAAAAAGAAGACATGCAATCTCAGTTTTTCTTTTACGCAGATGATGTGGATGAAGAAATGGGAACTATGAGAGAGGTATTCAAGAAGTTTAAGTAATGACAAGACTCTGGTGCAACAACAAATAGACAGTGGTAGTGAGATTATGAAAAGGGAGAGGGGGAGCAGGTGAGATAAAAGTAGAATTCCTCTAGTACCATGGGCTCTGTTTTGGGAACGCATTAAAGAAAAATAGATGTAGCTAGAGAAAAGGTAAGACATACTGTCTGGGGGGTTGTGATTTATTCACTGCTTGGGAGAATGAATGCGTCAAGGATGATGATACTAATAAGCTTTCACTTAGTCTGCAATATACACATTTACCCTGGGGGTAAAAGATGACATCAATGTAAAATAGTGTCATAGGAGACTGGGTCAGCAAAAGCAAGGGAAAAAGAGTGAGCAAGGCAAATATAAGAATAAATAGTAAAAGGGGGATGGGTGCTGCACGATACACTATGCACGTACTGTCATGTAATATTCATGGGATAGAAGCAAAAGAAAAAGAAGTTAAGCAAAGAAGAATAAGGGAGAGGGATTCATGAAGGATATGAGTGGAGCAGCACAAAGATTACACTGATGCATGAAGTGGGGTGAAGGGATCCTTAAACATCTGTGTAGAACAGAAGGATGGGGAGCAAAGATAGGAAAGAGAATGAAGTAATGCATAAGAGAGTATGACCTGGTGCACAGAGAAAAGGATGGAGGAGAAATACCTAAAACAACAGAGAGCTTAATAGAGAAATATGAAATACCAGTGACCCACAGAAGGAGCATCTTGGTAAGCAGGAAGACTTGGAAAAACAACAGAAAGAGGGAAACAAAAAGAATGAAGGTCATAAGGAAAGGTGATGACTGTCTGCAGGAACCGGAAGATGTTAGCAAGGCAAACAACCAAATGGATCTATGATGTGTGAAGGAAAAGAAGGGACAAGGCTGAAGAAGAGAGAATGAAAAAGAACTGGGAAAGGGAAAATTCTGAAAGGGAGTTGCAGGATACCTGCAGAAGACAATTCAGACAAGGAGACACATACAAGACAGTATATAGGGCAGGACACTAAAGCCTGAAATTAATGCATTGATGGTACCTAACCCCCATCAGATTGGTAAAGGAAGGCAGAAAGGAAGGTATTGGATGTTGGAGGTATCAAGAGGAGGAGGAGACAGAAATTATACATGTGTTATGGGACTGTTGGTAGGTACAAGAAATTTAGAGTCTGACTAAGAAGATTTGGGGAAATGTATTTGAAGCAGACCGTACTTATGAATTCTGCACATGGGGCATAAAAAAGAAGACAGCATCTGTAAAGAAAGGAAAATGAAAATTATCAGACTACTGCATACCAAAGTTAAAAGCGTCATTACTCAAAACTGGTAGTGGACAAAACAGGGGTCTACTTTATGTGCTCGAAGTCCGAGAATATCGAATACGATATTCTCAACATGAGTACACCAGAAGCGCAAAAGATTGAAAATGTATACAGAAATCTCCGTAGGTGGAGATTTCCGTTTACTTCAATGTAGTGCGATTTCGGAGTTGGTATATTTAAGTAGCGGGGGGTGTGGGGGGTGCATGGAGGGCTTGCCTCCCTGCCTACACTAGTTTAAATTCTTTTTTTGTGTGTATTTTTTTTTTTTTTGGACTTCGATTTTTCATAGTTCAATGAATATGGTTTGATCCATATGCATTTGAGCTATGAAACTTTTGAGATCCTAAATTAGACCTGACAAAACAGTATGGGAGCATGAATTACACTAGAGACTCCTGGACATGGGGAAAAAATGGCAAAGACAAATTAGAATGGGGGGGTGGGGTGGAAAAAGCAATGGGAAGAGGTAATAGAATAATAGAAGAGTGAAAATTGGGGTCTATATTATAATCTCGAATGTTTAATAGTTCGAATGCATAAACATTGAACTTTATGCATCGAACTATTAAACAATAGAAACACAATAAAAATATTTGTAGAACAAAAAAAACTAATGAGTGTAGGCAAGCCCCCCTGCACCCCCCCCCGCTACTTAAATATGCCAACTCTGAGATTGCGCTACAGTGTAGGAAAGGGAAATCTTCCCTTTTCGCACCATACTACGTTAAAGTGAGATCTCGGAGTTGGTATATTTAAGTAGTGGGGGGTGCTTTCCCTCCTGCTTAAACCCGTTAGGATAAGTATTTGATGTTTAATTTTTTTTTTTTTTATTTTTGAAGTTACGGAACTTCGATAATATCGCAACGACCATATTGTATTCGATGTTCTGTAACTTCGAGATTATAATATAGACACTGAAAATTGCACCAGGAGGAAAGAAAAGGCAAACCCAAATGAAAGCCTTGGGAAGATGGGGATAGTGAAGAAGTAGGAAATTAAGCAGCCAACTATGATCAAATATGGAGCACCAAACACGAGGCTTGCATGTGAATGTAATGTACTGCATGCAGTTAAAAAAATAAATAAATAAAAGTTTTGAATCTTCCAAACTGCAAATAAGCTATGTTGCCTGGAATGCTATTACTCCTGCTAGGAACATATCTAGCTGTAAATGATATATTTAGTCTTCAACACAACAAAACAAAGCATCTTAGGAGGGACTGCACTCAGTGAATGATTGAATATTTTGGATACTACAGGGACTACTATTTGGTTGCAAGACTAACCACTTTTCTTTGTTAATAATCTCATGGCCCATACCCACAGTGCAGCCATGATGGGCATAAGCTTGATAAAGTGATGGCTTTCAACAATCTGGTAACCTTCAGAGCACCTGGTTATGGACAAGAGAACCATCTGCCTTCAAGGTAATCCTTCATTCATACACAACTTACTGCATCTGTATATACTTTCAACTCATTGCTTACAGTCCTGTCAACCTATCAAAAAGACATCCCAAAAAATTTACCTAAAAATTCTACTGATATCGGAAATTCCCACTTAACCCAGTTTGATCTCCATCCTCTGTATCACTCTTATAATTTGCCCTTACTAAGGTAGCTCAAGACTCTTTTAAATATTTTCCCTATGACTTACACCTTCCAAGCAAAATTTAACACCTTCAGCAGGGACGTGATATATCTTTTCATGACCTAACTTTTCCTCTACATAATATCCTTCTTGTTTCTTAATAGCCTGAGCATATACTCTCAGATTCTAAACAACTGTTAGAAATGTCTACCTCTCAAACCAGAAATTTAGTTTTCTTGAAACTTCGAACTTGTGTTTATCTATAGGACCACTCAGCACACCACACATTCCCTGAAAGTCCCAATCCACCTGCTGTTTTTCCTTCTGCAAAAATCCAAAAGAAATAATCAAGGTAATGTACACTTCTCCTTGCCTTACTTGATTGTCACATCTACTTTAAGGCTATACTAAATGTACATAAAGTGGCAAGGGCCAGTGAACTACCCATAGGCATTGCTGCATCATGGTAATACTTGCCGTTCAGCAACATGGTTGCAAATGACAGTCATGATCATGAGTAGGCAGCAACCTAAAGACTGATTTAATATCCACCTTCACAATCAAGGGGTCAAACATTGCTCACATTAGACCAATAATGTCATCTAAGGAAGTATAAGGTACTCCTGTCTCCTCTTTAACAATAATATATTTGACAAAGGCTCGTTTAGGAAATGATACATGGAGTACTAGCCAAATTTGCCCTAGTTATTCCCTGGAAACTATACCAACAATGGTCACCCTAAATTGCAAAATCAGAGGACTGTCAAATGATTTAGCTATTCTACCAATCTGAATTGATTTGTCCAAAAATTTTAAACAATGTTTTCTTTTCCCATAGTCTGATTTTAGATTTTAAGCTAAATGTCATTTACTCATGAATTACCCTTGAGTGGAAACCCAAACTTAAACCCTTGCAAACTCCAGGTCTGGTTACCCAAGTAGCTAATGCTGTAAATCGTAATAGCTGTGAATGTGATCTACACTGCTTGCCCCCCCCCACTAGTGTAAATGATTCACTTACCCCATAAAACCCGGCATATACAACAACCAGGTAGTCTACAGTGGTTCCTCACAAAAACAATACATGATCAAAACAACATATCTTATGTGAATTTCCTCAAAGCCCTATTTCTACATGGGTTCCTATCATGTCATCAAACATTTACAAGTTCGAACCACATATGGTCAAGACTATACGTTCAAATTTGTAAAAGGTCAAGCATGTGAATGGAAATCTCCATAGGCAGAGGTTTCCATTCTGTTCAATGTGATGCGATCTCGGAGTTGGGATATTTAATTAGTGGGGGGGTGTGAGGGCACAGTTTATTTTGGTGTCCGTTTTTTTTTTTTTTAGGTAGTCGAAGTTATGTAACTTCGAACATAATGGTTTGACCATTAGCTGTTGGAAGTTACATAACTTAGAATATGTGATATAGACCCTTTCTGCACTAGGTCTCCCACAGATAGCTGAGTGGTGATCTATTCCTGGCCTACAAAGCATCTTCTGATCCCATACCAATGGACATGTAGCACATCCACAAAACAAATACCATCAGAATTACCTGATCTAGGGACCTAAACCTCATCTGCAACATAAATAGGGCATGTTATAGGGACATGTATGTGTCTCAGAGACTACCCTTCTTTTGAACAGGTTTGCTATCCATATGAAGCAGAGTTTTTCCCTAACCCTATCCAAGTGTAAACTGGACCAGTGGATGGAGAATCAGAAATTTACCCCAGTCTGTCACCTATGTCTGTAGAAGGCAGAAACAGCTTATAAAAGCATGAACACCCATGCCTATGCCTACATATACCCCATAAAATAACTCAAGCATTTCAAGACCTGTCAGATACATTTGTGAACCCCGCCATCAGTCATTAGCTTAGCAATCACTTTAAGAATCTGTAACAGATACCATGCCCATCCTCTAGCATTACCTACATAAATGCCTGACTTTTCTCCCCAAAACTCAATCCTTGATCCCCAGTTGATACATCTGAATCCTTCCTAAAACATCCAAAGAATGGGTGTGACCTAGTACAGAAAAAAATGGCATACTTGAAAGTTGTCTAGCTACTCTTTCTGTAACTGTAGGACAGACTCATCTTGCCCGTTGCCTGAGTTAATTCCCTGTCATTAAAGACTTCATCTGACCAGCATATTGCTTAAACAAATGTACAAATTATGACTTTCAAGCTGCGAGTCTTTTCTATGACTATGAACCTCCTAAACCTTCTTGCCTGACTACTATTACCCGATGCACCCGATGTATGGTCACATATTAGGGCAACATAAGGATGGCATGCTCTGATCTTTTCTCCAGCAAGAATTCCATGAAGTAGACAAAACCTTGCACCTAGTCCTCCTTGTCCTGGCCCTAAACTTTTAAAGCTTGTGCTTGCCTAATGCCAACAGCGCAGCTGTCAGATCATCGGTTCCTGGTCCATCCAGCTTTTCTATTATCTTCTTCCAACTGGCATTCAATAAATGATCAAACATCAAAAGTTCACCAAATATTTTCCTTCATTGAAATCACAGAAATCATATACTATAACATATCAAATATAAGAGATTAACACTGTAAATATGCCAAGATGAATAGAAGGCAGTGCTTATGCATTCATATTTGCCTGGCACAAGCCAGTTACTCCTTGCTTTCTGCGGGTATCATAGTTTTCATGAAAGTCCATGCTGTAAGCTTCCACATACCCTGGCCTTTTTCTAAAATCTTTGCTGGTGCTACACTGATTTTTTGTATGCATAATGATCTCTTGTGGATGTGACTCACATTTGGCTTTAGTTGGAAGGGTTTTGAACTCTGCATCTAAAAGGTCACCATTCAACACTTACATCAATGTACTTTCCCAGCAAAGCACTTTTGGAGCACTACAATCCATGAAAAGTAGACAATATCTCCCTTCAATTTCAATCAGCAGTCACATCCCACATAAAGAGATCACTCTACTTCATTCCTGAACTTAAGACTTGTCTCATATCCCTTCTATCACACTGGAAGGATATAGTCTCTACCTCCATTCCTGTCCAACTGCGCTTTCAGTGGTTGGCTTTCATTTCCAACTTTTTGTAAGTGGTCAGACCCTACAGCTGCAACTCATTAAAATGTTAGAAAGTGGCCTTTCCTCTCAGACTGAAGCATTTCCTGGTGATCAGGTTATACTGTCTAAAAATGAATTGCTTAGATACATCAGCTTTTGAGGCTCATTGTGCATGACATCAGTAGCCGAGAAATATAAGTACTGTGCATAATGTACCCTAAATCCATGACCTATCATGCTATTAAAATAATCAAACAGCATTAGAGATATGTGAATTGCTTGGCTAGGTTCACTGAGATAAGCATGCACTGTGGTACTATCTTTGCGATAATCCCAGCTACAACATCACAGTACCTATCAAGATACTTTCTGCCAGGATAATAGCACACCTGCAAATGATCTGTAGTATCAGGTCCAACTTCTGATTCCATCTCCATTAAAACTGCATTTGCACAAATGATCCTCTGAGAACACCAATACAACTAGAACATTTCTTTCAATTTTAGTGTATCTGAAATGTCGAGGCTTCAAAAGAAGAGAGAAATAAATACATGAAGTATAAATCACTGTGAGAGCTACCATGCATCAATCTTCATTCATCTTGGATGACAGTTTATGAAAAAAAAATTGTTTTATTAAGTACTTTTTACTACAGTTGAATTCTATGTTAAAACAATATGTAATCATTACACTGTTGCCTATGATTGGAGAAATGTAGTTATTACCTACTCTTTCTGCCATAGAAACAGTTGCATATGATGAAATTTGCCACAATCTCTTGGAATATTTTTTTTAAATTTTGTTGGAGTGTTTTTAATAATCTTACCTGCCTTCATTCCATTCTGTTGAGGAATTACTCTAAGACTTTGAACTAGAATTCTGATAGACAGCTTTGTGGCTGATATGTGATAAGTGCAGTATAACACAATAATGCCCATTATCTCTTCCAGAGTAAATGAAAAAGAAAAAAGAAAATAACATGTGATGCCTTTTAGACAACTTACTCTGAATTCAATGTCCACTCATGATGTACTGAATATACCATTTTATGCAACAGTTTATTAAAATGCTGTCATATTTAAACAAACACACCATATCACACCTCTCAAATTCTTTGCTCAAGACTTCTGGACATAGGCACATGTAATAGTTGGACAATGGCCTAAAACTAGGAACACTTTAAAATATTACTCTAATTTGCATAAAATAATGGATAGATATAAGAAATACATGCAACAAATATACATGTCAACAGATATGTATATTCATGCCTGCTGATATCAGGGTTACATTGGTAAATAATATTAATATAGGTTTATACTGGTACGTTGGGAGGATACGTATATGTAGATATTTGTCTGTAGAGGTCACCTCAATAGAATAACAAACAAATTAGAAAAGCCATAAGATCACTCTAACAGTCACAGGAATGCACAGTGACAGACCCCCAGATTCAGCAATCCTCCGTGTAAGACTAAATAAGTTTTACACGGAAGCTGCAGTTGAATGGTATGACGTCAGCATGCCATGCATATGCATGAAGGCATGCTGACTCATACTCTAGTCTAACACGGTCTGTGTAGGAAAGTAGGGGGCGTGTCCGATTGCCGAGTACTGCAAAGGGACACGCCCCCAGAAGAGTTAGAGTCCTGATAGTAAACACCCACAAGCGAGTCCGCCAAAATGTCAAGAAACGCAACACCACACATCCCCACAGACTAAACCCTAGTGAAAGTGTTTAAAAAGTAAAAATAACCGTTTCAATTTTTTTTTATAATTTCCAATATGTTTGCCTGCATTTGCTCTCATTTGCGTGGGTGTGCCCTTCGCTCAACCACAGTTATCAGATATGACATTGAAAAGCATATAAGATCTACATATGCAAATTAAGCAAAGTAGCAATAGCGTAGCGGTAGAGACGTCGCCCAAAGAATAGGTAGTCACGGTTCAAGCCCCACAACATCCCCCTCCATTTTTCTTTAAATAAGTATGAAACAATTCCCCGATATATATAAATTTAATTTAAGTAAAATGTAATGAAATGGCCCATGTATTTGTGAACAAAACCTATATTATGTATATATAAAAAGGATCATAATTGCCCATAGCTTAGCAGCACTTTAACAAGCTTAATAAGAGTGCCCGTAGCTAAGCAGCGCTGTACCTAGCTTAATATGAGTGCCCACAGCCAAGCAGTGCTTTACCCAGCTTAAAATGAGTGCCTGTAGCCAAGCAGCACTTTACCCAGCTTAAAATGAGTGCCCGTAGCCAAATAGCACTGAACCCAACTTAATATGACTGCACATAACTAAATAACACTTTACCCAGCGTAAGCCATTTGCGTGGAGCTGCGCAGTGCGCCAACCAGCTTACCGTCGGGCAACGTTGAGCAACGTGTAGCAAAGTCGCCTTTACACAGACACACCTCCTAGCCTGTCTAGACAGTAGTAAAATAAAAAATCAATGACAAGGGTCGAACCCGGGATACTGAGCACCATAGTCAAAATACTGAACCACTAAGCCATGACACTTGTACCTAGAAATCCAGTATTACCATACATATAGGAATGAATGAAAATATAACGATGACAAAGCAGGTTTGCTCTTAGCTGAGAAATTTCCAAAATGGCCAATCACAAATAAGTGTGGGAAAACCGGCATATATAAGCTCCATAGGCAGGAATACACACCATAACTGATTGTGGTACCCATTTGCAGTCAGGATGGCAGGTGTCGGAGAGGGAAATTGCTTTAGAGCACAAAGGTGGGGCATTGAGGAGTCCAAATATATGGTTTGGCTCCTAGTCCATCATCCTGAAGGCCGACTCATGCAGGGCCAGGTTCAATGGGGTGCGTATAAGGCAGAGGCGTGGAACCAGTTGGCACATGATCTCAACAGTGCCACAGGCATTCCGAGGACTGGTGAACAGGTTCGTCACCACCATGCGGACCTGAAGCGACGAAAGGAGGACCAACTGAACCGATGGATCCAGGAGGCCCGTCAAATGCCCAATGCCCCACTACTGAGTAAGTATACATGTAATTAAGTATGTAAGAAATGCTATCCTAGCCTATAGTATGGATAGGTATGTTCCAATATCCCTTTATTTATATTACAGCTGCAGGTGTTCGTTCCGTGAATCAGTAAGCCTATGCTGATAGGCTGGTAAGGCTGTGCCACCAGGCAGGTTAGTAATTATTCAGCTGGTATTATTATAGAATATAAGTGAGACAGCCTGTAAAAGAGTTCAGTGTTGTAACCCAGTAATAAAGGTCAAATAAGCCTAGAATAAATCTTCTGCTAGTATTCTAAGATCAGATAACTGCTTCAGCCTGAAAATGAGTGTTCTAATCTATCAATAAAGGACAGACAAGTATTGAATACATCCTTGTATATACTGTCATATGAAATAAGTGAGTCAGCTGGAAAGGATTGTTGTAACCCAGTAATAAATGTTAATAAAGCCTAGAATTAAGTACCATCCTGAAATGTAAATATAAAATAAGTGAGAGTGTGAGAAAGACCTTGAAGTCTGTAATAGAGGTATACTGCATGCACGACATAATGAAATAAATGAGACAGCCACAACCAAAGAGTGAAATGTTTTAATAAAGTACAATACCTGGACTGTGTCCATCCCACATTTCGGATATGTTGTTGTACCCTTGCATTATGGAGATAGTATGGTTGTATGAAATGCTGAACATCCACAGTTGTCTAGGCCCATATAAACTGGCTGATGGGAATGCCAGTATGTCAGAAGAATATTTATAGTCCTCAACTGCGTCATGTATAGTATTTACCTGTTAATCCGGTACATGAGCAGCTTGTGCTTGTGATCCCACAAATGTCAGTGTGCTGCTAGAACTGTACGTAACTGTTCAAATGTAGCAGGATACTTTACCTGAACACAGCCAGATATGAACATATATGAATACAAATGGAATGTATATTAATGTAGCAGTAACATCTCCATCACCAACATTTGTAAGGTTACATACAGGAAACTATACTAATACATGTAGGGGATATATATCTGCATCTAGTAGGAATGTATAGTATATGTATAGGCATTTGAAGTTGTTAATGTAATATTTTATCACCCTACCTAATGTTCACAAATGATGCTATTCCACACCAAACTGGGTATGTGTATTCACAATTAATTCCTATGGACATTTGTCCTGTTGGTTTATACATATCTGCATGTATGTTGATGCATGTGCTCGGTTCACATATCCAAACCTGATGGCCTGTTGCCACAAATCAACCCTGCATGCTGTTGGATTGTCCACTGTTGTCCTAAATATGCATGTGTTATGCTTGCTGTTCAACTTTTGGAATCCATGTGTGTTTGGTGAATGGGAATACTAATGCATGCTGTTACAACTAATTTGGAATGGTGTTGTTTGTTACTAACCCAGGATGCCATTAAATACTGCTAAACATAGGAGAACTGGGAAGGCGGGTGCCAGCGGACCCACCTCTCCCACCTCAGCTGGCGAGTGCACCTGGTACCAGTGCCCAGGCCGTGACCTCCTCCTCCGGTGGCCCTGTGCCACCTTCAGGTGGAAGCGCTGCAGGGGATGGGGTTTGCCCCCCCCTCTGCAAGCGTGGCCTGAGGAGATCCTCCACTCACCCTCCAAAGGGTCCGGTCTGTGGTGCGTAGTGAGATCAGGCGTTCCGTGACTGATCCCCTATGCCAGCTTGAGGCGAGAGTGGTGCAACTCATGGGTGTGCCTGCCCATCCTATCATAGGTTCATAGGTTCATACTAGGCTATCTGCCCTGAGGCAATTATAAGCCTAGCCCGATTCTGTATGGCTTATGCCACCCCTTGATTTGAGTATACTGTGCCCTTTAAGGTTTAGTTTACTGTGCCTCTGTCTAATAGTGACACGGGAGTAATCCCTGGGACAAACCTACGATCCCCCATCCACCTATCGAGATTCTTCTTGAAGAGATTCAGTGAGGTGCTCTGCCTCACGTGAACTGGAATTCTATTCCAGAGCGAAGGGAGCCTCTGGGTTATGAACCTGTCCCTCCAGCAAGTTCTATTTATTTCTGTGCTGAGGTTCAAGTCCCTCAAGCGTGTGGCTCTAAGGGATTTAGATTTACTGAGGTGGAGCATGTCCATTAATTCTGGATTTGACATAGCTTTGTATGTCAGGCATAGATCGCCTCGAAGTAGGCGGTATGCAACTGAGTAGAGCTGGAGTTTTTTTTAACCGAGCAGCATATGGCATCTGTTTGAGACCCTTGATCCTCTTAGTGAGATACTTTTGGGGTCTTTCTAATTGCTGCAGGTGTCGGGTAAGGTACATCCCAAAAGGGGCATTGTATTCTATGATGGGCCTGATGAGGGATGAATAAAGGGGCACGATTACCTCTCTTGATCTACATGTGAAACCCTTCATGATGAGGTGGGCTATGTAGAAGGTCTTTCTAACCACTTTAGCAATGTGGTTTTCAAAGGAGAGATTGCTATCAACTTGGGTCCCCAGGTCCCTAATAACTTTCTCTGTACTTAATGGGTTTCCGCCTATGTGGTAATTTGTGGGCACATTGTTTTTGCCAAAGGGTATGACTATACATTTTTTGGCATTTAGCTTTAGACCATGGTGCTGGCACCAGTTATCTGTCTCTGTGAGACCTTTTTGAAGGATGTTTGTGTCAGCTGGAGAGTTGATTATGGCGCCCAGTTTGCAGTCGTCTGCGAACTTGGTGAGCCATAGTCCTCCCACATTTGCCTGTACCTCAGAAAAGTATATACTGAACAAGAGTGGTCCCAGGACAGAACCCTGTGGGATGCCACTTGTGACTGGTTTCGAGTCTGACATGGCTCCAGCAACTCTCACTCTGCGGGTTCTGTCTTTGAGCCAGTTTGCGACCCATCTTGTGACATAGGGGTTTATATTTAAGCTGGATAGCTTATCTATGATGCCCGAGTGGGGTATTGTGTCAAATGCCTTTGCAAGGTCCAGATAGGCTGTGTGGACTACCTTCCCTTCATCTATGGCTTTGGTGACTGTTTCGAAGAAGTCAACCAGGTTCAAAAGGCAGGATCTGCCCTTGACAAAGCCGAACTGGGTAGGATCTAGTGTCTGTAGGTCCCCAATGTCTTTGTTTATGAGGTCCATGATGATCCTCTCTATAGCCTTGCAGACTAAGCTAGTCAGGCTTATGGGGCGATAGTTTCCAGGGTCCGTAGAGGCTCCACCTTTGTGGAGTGGGACCACTGTTGCTGTACGCCATTCTGTGGGCCCATATCCTGTAGTGAGGCTGAGATTGTATAGCTGTTTTATTTGAGGGATTAGTTCCTCTTGTAGTTCATGTAGGACGCAACCTGGGACGCCATCTGGTCCCATGGAAGCAGTGTTTTTTGCTTTGGAGAGGGCAGCCTTCACCTGAGCATCAGAGATGTTTGGGAGACAGCCCTCTGCTGGGATAGATACTTGCTCTTTTGGGGGGGGGTGGGGGTGGAGAAGTTTGCACTGAACCTGTCTGCCAGGATATTGGCGATGTCTGTGGGTTCAGTGTATTTTTTGTCGTTTAGAATCAACTCAGAACAAGTCTGGGAGTTGCATCCCAGGTTTCTAACGTAACTGTAAAAAGCCTTATGATTGCCTTTGGTGTCCTGTGCAATTTTTCTCTCGAAGCTGGCCTTGGAGGATTTTATGAGGGATCGTAATTTTTTGTTAGTACTGATCAGAGATGCCTTCCCTATTAGGGATTTTGCTCTATCATGTAGTAGCTTCCTCCTTCTGTTTTACAGTTTATTTATGGCAGGGGTCCACCAGACTGGACGCCTGCCTTTGGATGATTGGGTCTTGGTTTTGTTTGGGATAGCATGATCCATGCATTCCTGGAGATGTCCGTAGAATGCGTTTATATAGGATTCTGCAGTTTGGGCTGTAGTTTCCACTGGCCCTGGGGCCTTGAAGGATTCCACTTCAGTTTTCAGAAGTGAGAAGTTCGCTTTTGAGAAGTTTTTCACTGTGGTTTTCTGGGCTGGGGGTGGGGTCGGGATGTGGACATCCAGTGAGATTAATTTATGGTCTGATCTTACCAATGAGGGATATACTTCTGGTGTGGAGCATAGAGTCCCCATGTTGGTAATGATCAGGTCTAGTATGTTGTCCCCTCTTGTGGAAGTGGTGACTAGTTGTTCCATAGCATTTGAGTTTATAATTTCCAGGAACCTTTGGGCTAAGGTGCTGGGGCTTGAGTAGTGCTCCCAGTCAATGTTTGGGTAGTTGAAGTCGCCCAATATAATGGTGTTCGGAGAGATCTTCATGTTCTCCAATGTTTTCAGGAAAGCCAAGTGGGATTCCTGACTTTGAGAGGGTGGTCTGTAGGATGTTATAAACTGAAAAGCAGTCTTGCCCACTGTTAGTTGCACATGGATGGTCTCCGATACCCGTGCAATGCCACTAACCTGGAGGTGTGGATATCCTTGATAAATATGGAAACTCCCCTCCTTTTGTGGTTCGGTCCGGGTTTTGGGGCGAAAAGCATGATATGAGGTATAGCCTGGTAGTGCTGGGGTGCTCTCTGGAGCCTTGAACTAGGTTTCTGTCACTGCACAGATATCGATGTTCTCCATACTGAGGAGAGCTTCGAGTGCGTGCATCTTGAGGTTAAGACTTCTGGCGTTTAGCAGCATTACCCTTAGTTTCTTGTTCCTTGTGCTGTCTATGGGGTGGGTTTGACTTTTGAGCCTTGCCTAAAAAGGCACTATGGGGTGGCAAGAGCCTTTGCCAATATCCGAAAGCCCAGTGGTGACAGGTGCAAGCCGTCCCTAGTGAAGCAACATGGCTTGTCGAGCATGTCATCCCAGGCTGACAGACACTGGATCCCCTTTGAATGACACCAAAATTTTAGCCAATTGTTAAAATTGATCATTTTGTCTTTGTACTGTGGCATCATTCTAGGTGAGGGTAAGATGCTGCTCAAGGTCAGGGTCATACCAGCCTGGGCTACATGATCAGAGAGCTCCTCTATGTCTCTTTTCATGTAGTCCAGGGAGGTACATCTCAGGTCATTCACACCAGCATGTACAATGAATGAGTCATATTTGTATTTGCTTTGGAGTGACCTGAGTGCTTGCGTTATGTGGTGGATCCTAGCACCCGACAGGCAGCTCACCGTGACCTTCTCTTTATTCAGCCTGGTGAGTAGGACATCAGTGTGTCTGACAATAGAGTCACCTATTACAAGAGTATCAGGTGTGTTATTCAGCCTTAAGGGCTGGGGCTGCTTGGCACACTGACTTTCTGGGCTATGTGTTGTGCGTGTTTTGTTTTGATGTAGCGTTTGCTTGGATGTCTGCTTTGGAGGTCTCTGTTGCTTAGGTAGATTTTTATTTAGAGCCTCCGAGTATGTTTTTGTGTATTTATGTGTTTGGTTCGCTGATGTGGTGGGACTATGTGATACTGGAATTGTGTTGTGTGAGGTTACCTTCTCCTCCTGACTGGTTACACCAGTTTTGAGATGAGAGAGCTCAGCCTCCAGTTTGGCTAAATAGTTGCATCTCTCACATATATTTGAATCTGTTTGGAGGAGGAGAGGGTTGTCCGTGTACATGAGACAGTTGTAACACTGCCTCAAAATTCCCAGATTCACCAGCTGGACTGGAGAGGAAACCATTGACTGACCTTTGGACATGCTAGAGTAATATAGGGAAACTGAATTTAAGATGGACCAATAGGGGACAGGGTAATTGTAGAGAGTATAAGAGTAAGTAGTGCTTATGGTTTAATAGTGCTAACTTGTAGGACTACTTAATTGGACCAGTGAAGGACCTTAGAATGAGAATATGGTGTTTAAATTGAGAGATAGAGCAGTTCTAAGGGAAAAGTGAAGAGCAGACTTTGTGGAGCCAGGAATAGTTTAAACCCAATTAGGCGGCGCTGCCCGCTGTTGCGCTATGCACAAAATCATAAACCGCGCAAAAGAGGGTTTTAAGAGAGGAAGATGAAGGAGTTTTGGAATTGACCCAAAATGGCCAATAAAACTACAGTTTCAAGTCAGTAACCACTAACACAGGGGCAGGCAGGCTGCTCAATGTTTTTCAATGCCACTGATCAACAGAGAGACTTCCCTTTAGCCCAAGCAAAAAATGGCCTCACAGAAACTTACAAACAGTTCAAGAACAGCAAGCCTGTAACTGAATTTTTTAAATCTCAGAAAAGTGGGAAAAAAGCAAGATTTTTTTTTTGTTTTTTTGTTTTTTTCAGAGATGGCAGAGGTTCACAAGTATTAACAAGTTATAACAGTGCAGTAAATAACCCCACACAAGAGTGCTAGGCCAAAGACAGATAAAATGCAAGTTTTGAGAAAAAAATTATTTTAAAAATAAGTGCAAACAGGAAATTCAGTAAAAAGATTTAGGTTGCGCTCTAAATGCAGTTACTAATGCAGAAATCAAGTTTAACAAGCCAGTAAATGCTCAAAATAGGTGGCTATGCAGAAAAACTTAGCAAATAAACAGAAGAAAAATACTTAAAATCTCAAAAGTGGGCTGTGAAGGTGCAGTGGTAACTGCCCATGGGTGGGGATCTCAGTTCCACTGTTGCCATCTGTGGGCTCATGGGCTTGCGATATCCAAACATCCGTCCCCGTCAATTGTGTTTACCCCCCACATGTGTCATACTCCGCCCCTGTATGCATCTTGTTTGTCTTGTCTGTTAACCTCCCCAACCTACCTCCCCAAATATATCTACTTCCTGTACCTCGCATTCCACTCTCGCCTGAAAAAAAAAAAAGGGCACTCTGTTCCCATAAAAAAATTATGCCCCATACATAGTTGCCCATTTCACACACATGTCTGCTGGTCATGTAAACTGATAATTACAATTAGCTCTACAACATACTTTGTTGTCCTCACTCCTCTCTCAGGGGTGGAAAGTTTCAAATCTCACTCTAAATTTCTAACATATGCACAGCTGTTGCTGGTAAAGAATTGGGCAGCGATGGGCCTTCCCTACATCCTTCCTGCACATCCTGAGCTTGTTTTCCTACTGTCCTACCCTCTTTGTGCCCCTTTTTCACCACTTTCCTATTTCCCCATTTTCATTTCTTTAAAAGAAAATAGAGTGGGTGTTAGCAGGAGTAAGCACTTTTAAGCAGTTGTAAGCATGTGTGCACTTGTGTGCACTTAGCTAAGCATAGATAAGTGTAGATAAGCATAGCTAAGCGCTGTGCAAACTCGCGCAAACCCGCTT
>NC_056729.1:239942398-240087398 GCF_019279795.1 Protopterus annectens | reverse complement strand
ACTACTGTTGCCTGTATTGTTAGAATATGATTATGTGAGATGTGATCTGTGTGTTTAGCAGTTGTGCTGCCTCTCGTGTGCAATACTGATATTTGGAATAGTATCACCACACCTGTGACTGCTGACTGTTGTACCACTGTAGATTAGTGCACTCACTCATGGCAGCAATGCCACAGTTGTGGCCACTGATAAACTGTGTCATATTCTTGTAGGTCCCTCTGGTGTGACAGCAGGGCAGACGGTACATGCTGGTGAGTGTGTTAACACTTTAATAATGGTAATGAAATGTGCATGTCATAGGTGAGATTTAGGCCATGTACACGTAACCCATCTACACATAATGCATGCTGTCCATGTTTGCTGTGAGACATTAGTCATCACATTAAAGTCAGTAGCTGCCTCAAGCACATACACTGCACAGTGCAGCAGACACAAGTGTGGCAGCACTGTACTGCACCTTAGATATGCATAGTTGCTACAGCTGTACACAACAGAACACATTTATCATATGCAGTACATGAAAACATGCTATACTCATAGCAGTCATTGCTTTGTACTGCAATGTTGTGCGTGTGCAAACATATGCACCTATACACAATATGCATAGCATGTTGTGTGTGTGTGCTTACATATGCCAGTATACACAATATGCACAGCAGTTGCCATCCAAACAAAGTGTCACATATATGTCCTGGAATGCTAGTGGGTGTATAGGTCACTTGACACACATTGGGTTATGTCCATATACAAATTGTGTTCCAGGGTGTAGCCAATCACTGAACAACTACACAGTTGCAACAAAGCCATGTATACTGCCATTACATTGGGGCGTCTACACTAGCACTGTATGGTCTTGTGCAACACATATTCTGCATGCTGACACGTGTGTGGTGACTGTTTACCTTGTGATACTGACACCCACTTTCACCCACTATAGAGTATGTGTTGGATTGCTGGTGTGTATGTGCTGTAGTGAGGAGTGCATTACTTTTCATGTGTGCATGTGTGCATGTGTTCATGTGTAGACCATAAAGGGTGTTTCTTGTCTTCTTCTCACAGGTGCTGAGTTAGGGCTGGCCGGATGCAGCAGGGAAACTGAAGCCACTGCCACGAATAGTGCTGATGATGAGACATGTATTTTGACACAGGGAGGTTTGACAGGGTCTGTCGTTGGTCCACCAATCGACAGTACTCAGCGTTCAACCCCATCTATGTGCACACTCATACTGCCAATACATCCCTCACCACCAATGGCCATAGGCGAGGGACAGCATACAGTTGGCACTGACCAGGAGAGTGTGGTACCCATGGCACTTGCATCCCCTCACAGCAGCCATAGCCATATTCTTGGAAGGGTACCACATAGATGGAGGTCCAGGGGTTCTCGAGGGAGCACTGCTGGTCATATTGCCCCTGGCAGGCGTGCCCTCACTGGTCTCACGACATCCAGTATGTTCTGGGCTGTAATGCAGGCTCAGGCACGTATGGAACGGTACACCAGGCAGGGACTTAGGGCGCAGAGGGCACATTACACCGCTATCAATGACAGTATCCGTGACCTTGCCGGTGCCATCCGGACTTACACCGAGGTCATTGATAGATGTTGGAGGGAGACAATAGATGCCCTCCACAATATGTCATCCATGAGCCAGGACCATGCGGGATGGTTGGGAAGTCGATGCGGACACATGCCAGCAACAGCAACAGCTGGCAGTGGTCGCAGACAGCCCCCGGGTCACAGCTGCTCCTGTAGTGGCAGTACCAGCCCCAGCAATGCTGGGGCTGGCCTGTCCATTGACCGTCCCAGTAGACCACATGCACGTGGCTCTGGCCATTCCCAACAGGGACATGGGTCCAGTCATCCCACCTCTGCCTCTGAGGACAGTACCCAGTCAGGGTTGGTACCCGATACTGTCCGTAGCACCCCTGCCAGGCACAGGTACTGTGTCCGTGGCCGGAGACAGTAATCTGTACGGCCTAGCAGGTACAGTCTGTGGCTGTCCCACAAACTACTGTATATGGCAGCCACATGGTGGAGCTGTGTGCATGCAGACACACACACATTAACCAAACAACTAGGGCTCACACATACACACACACATTACATCAACATTGGCCCATGCTGTACTGTTGTCCCACACACACACACACACACACACACACACACACACACACACACACACACACACACACACACACACACACACACACACACAGACATGTCAATTGGATGGGTCAATGTCAGGCTCTGGCAAACAACAAAATGCCCTGTGCATATGATGATACCTGTGTCGCCTCCTGTCATCTGTAACATTGATGGAGGAACAGGCTAACATGGTGCTGAAGCACAGGGTGACACTATAGCAGTGTAGCAATGTTAGCAAGTTGTCAACAGGAAAGTGTAATGACATCCTTGTAGGTATATCTCAGTAGGCATTATTCATCAAAGCTCTGATTGTCAATGTTGCATTCTTTACACCACTGTTAGGTCTGACTATGTATTGTCCACCCATGTGCGACTTGGCTGATGTGTAATGTGTTGTCAGCATGTGTTAGTGAGTGGACAGTATGTGTGTGATGTGTGCAGTACAGATTAGCAAGTGCACATCTGTGAACATGGTGGGTGTGCACTGTCTGTATTTACGTGCATAGTAGACACATGGGACATGTGGCATACCCTGTTGTACACATAGTGAACATGTCACAGTATCTTTCAATGGCCAGTATGCATTTTACTACAGTTATGTACTAACATGGGTAGACATGTGTGTATGGCATGGGTAGACACCATGCTGTGGGTGATACTGTTAGTATCTGTCAATGATTTGCGGTCTGGTAGTATACATAACCTCAACAGCATGACTATAAGCAATCATTGGATGTTGTCCTGACAAATGACACACAGTCATAGGGAACTCAGTAACAGTTGTATCCTTCCGGTGCTACACTATAACACTAACCAGTGTTAATTACCGCCACCCATTCCTGTGTCCACACCTGTTTGGCATATAGTCCCCTTCAGTACATGCAAACACACTAGGGATGTGTCCATCCATATCTGGTAATGCATGCAGTGGCCTACAATCCATTCCCTGGATGGGACACATATCCTACACAAGGGTATCATACAGACAGATGCCTGTCATGTGATACATGCTGTAAAACAGTAAGCTGACTACGGCATAGTCATCCACATGTACTATACTTCCTATCCCGTCAGTACCACATTGGTGGTAGCCCTCAACATGTATGTTGGGTACCAATGTGTACATACAGCCTCATGTTATGTCATGTGTCCCTTGGTATCCACATATCCATAGGTATTGTGGAGTCCCAAGGTGTGTCACATGACACATTGGGGGCCTGGATGCATATACACAAGGCGGTTGTACACCTATAAAGACTGTCCATTATTGGCAGTCATTATTATGTATGAACATGCCTGACATATACCCCAGGCATATACCCTCACTCACACTACTGTAAAGTAACTGTCAAGGGTGTGTGTGGCACAGATGACCTTGGCCACAGATCACGACAGTGGATGGGCCTGTCACATACATACATATGTGACTTACGATCTGAGAAGCTGCGGCACAACCTGTCAATGGCAACAAATGTATTCATGTAGTATGCAGGCTTCACACCTATGTACTGATTAAGGGAACATGTACACATATATATTTGCAATGCATAAACCTGATGTGTGCAATGCACTTACTGTTGTAATCATAATATACCATAACATAGTCAAAGCAAGACCCACACTACATTGACCAAGAGTGACACACACCATAACATAGTCAAAGCAAGTGACACACACACACAGTCAGCACTTGCAGGAGTCAAACCCCTATCTAACTAGGTTATGATACTACAGAGAGACACATTAGCACAGCACGCTATTTGCTTTATTGGGTGGTTTCCCTTCTCCGTCTGTATTTCTAGGGTGCTGACATCATCAGTCTTTCCAAAGAGGAATGTACATCTGTAGTGTGTTTTCCCAGTCTTCAAAAAGGCCACTCCTTTCATAGAGAATTGCACACACATACACACACCCCCACAGTCAGCATTTGCAGGATTCAAACCCCTACCTAATTAGGTTATGATATTGCAGAGAGACGCATTAGCACGGCACACTATTTGCTTTACTGGGTGGTTTCTTTTCTCCCTCAGTATTTCTAGGGTGCTGACATCATCAGTCTTTCCAAAGAGGAATGTACATCTGTAGTGTGTTTTCCCAGTCTTCAAAAAGGCCACTCCTTTCATAGAGAATTGCACACACATACCCCACACACAAAGTCAGCATTTTCAGGATTCAAACCCCTACCTAACTAGGTTATGATACCACAGAGAGACGCATTAGCACTGCGCGCTATTTGCTTTACTGGGTGGTTTCCCTTCTCCATCTGTATTTCTAGGGTGCTGACATCATTAGTCGTTCCAAAGAGGAATGTACATCTGTAGTGTGTTTTCCCAGTCTTCAAAAAGGCCAATCCTTTCATAGAGAATTGCACACATATACACACAGTCAGCGTTTGCAGGATTCAACCCCCTACCTAACTAGGTTATGATACTACAGAGAGACGCAGTAGCACGGCACGCTATTTGCTTTACTGCGTGGGTTTCCTTCTCTGTCTGTATTTCTAGGGTGCTGACATTATCATACTGGACATGGTAATGTGTGTACACTTTCTTTTATGCCACTCCAGGAATGGTCCATGTGGGTCGTCAGGTGTCAACAGCTGGAACAGGAACTCATAATCCTTACCTTGTGTGATCTATTTGTGGACACATCAACATTCCTTCATATGTCAACACATATTTATGCACAGCTTGTTGGTTTTGTGGCTACTACATGTGTCTGGGATGTTGATAAAGGGCTATTCAAAGTGTATGTGTGACATGTGTAGCTGTGTTCCGTGATGTATGTCCTGTGTGGCTGCCTTGCAAACAGTCTAGCATGTTTGGGAACCATGATGCGCACATGAACATACCACGGTTAGTAGGGTTGTGTGTATGTCAGCTTCCAATAGCTTGGTTTATGACTTCAACCATGATGGACTACATGGCTTGCAGATCATACTTCATAGGCATACTGGACTGTACATCCCATGGTGTGTTGTGCATCAACACTTGTGTGGAGTGCCATACGTTGCTGTAACACATTCAACGGTTCCACATCCTGTGTAGGGGGGAGGCTCAGCTGACTGTTCAGGTGCAGGATCTGTTTCTTCTGTAGTTTATGTTGACACATATTGGTAATCAATGTAGTCCACTTGATGCCATGCTTTTAGCATTGGGGGTAGCTGTTCATCCATCCTACATGTGATATCTCCTGGTATGATGATATGGACTATCGTCGGTGGGAGGTGGGTATGTATATATGGGCCTGTCTGTCAGGATGTCGGCATTGTCAGTCAGGTACAGTTGGCCCTGACTCATGACATATATGTGTGTACATTGCTATATATGACATAGCTGTTGAAGGTGTCATGATTCAGTCTGGACTCCTTCTCAGCTACTTTTTACAGAACACCAACAAACCTGAGCACTAATCCCTGATATACTCCTTTACACACTTAACACCCTATTGATCCTTTGTCATCTGGCTACAGAGTATGTCATGATGATATCCTGGCATGTCCAGGGGTTGGCTTTGTGTGCACTCTCCAGTCCAACTGGTGAATATTGTGATGTAGACACAATGTCACGTCTGCCTCATGTACACAGACAAGACTCTCCTCCTCACAACAAACCCAGATATATGTGTGAGATGCACCTATAGAGACATACAGGGTGCTGAACTCTCTCAAACCATGACTGGCATAGTCTATCAGATGGTGAAGATAACCACACACACCACATATCAGTCTCACATATCCTCTGGCAACAGCACTCAAACCACATTATCACACATACACATACTCGGATGCTGTAAATGAACTCTGCCTAAGCAGCAGAGACCTCCACATCAGGTACACACACAACTGTTATCCCACTACAATTCCCACATCTCACATAGTTCACAATGTCAGGGTGCCACACAGTCACCTGCCTTCGGGCTACTCAACACACATAATACAGTTGTTATAGGTGACACTTATTGTCAGACACACTGACATATCACTCACCAGCCCATATAAGGGAATAGTCCCTTTGTGCTGTCTGTCTTGTGTCAGGATCTGCCACATAACACATGCAGTCATGTCACTACAAAGCAAGTACAGGACTGGCACCATCATTGTCCATGTTGGTGCATAAAACCTCAGATGTTACTCCCTGGACCACATGACATGGTACATGGAGGAACAGTGTCATGATGTAGCCCAGGCCAGTATGACCCTGACCTTGTCTAGCATCTTACACCCACCAAGTATGATGTCACAGTATACAGACAAACATATCACGTTTAACACTTGGCTAACAGATTGGTGTCATTCATAGGGGATACAGTGTCTGTCAGCCTGTGGTGACATGCTCAACATGCCACATAGCTTCACTATGGACAGCTTGCACCTGTCACCCTTGGACCTTTGAATGCTGGCTAAGGCTCTTGTTACCACCATAGTGCATTTGTTGAGCAGGGCTCAAAAGTCAAACCCACCTACATAGACATTACAGGTTAAATAACACTAAGGGTAATGTTGCTCAACACCAGATGTGTTACCCTCATATTGCAGCCACTCAGGACTCCCCTCAGTATGGGGGATAGCAATATATGTGCACTAACAGACGCCTAGTTCAGGGTCACATATGCACACCAGCACTACCAGGTTATGTTTCATACCATGCTTTCTGACCACAGGACTTGGAATGGACAACACAACTAGGGGGTGTATCCATATACATCACAGATACACACACCTCCGGGTTAGTGGCACTGCACTAAGCATCACAGACCATACATATACAACTACCATTGTTCGAAACTGCCTTTCAGTTTGTTGCCTACTACAGACCACCCTCCCATACTCAGGAACCACACTCGGCTTTCCTGGGAACAGTGGGGGATATGATGGTCTCCACGAACACCATTATATTGGGTGACATCAGATACATGAATATTGACTGGGGATACTACTCAAGCCGCAACAACCTCGCCCTACAGTTGCTACAATTTGTACATTTATATGCTATGGCACAACCAGTCACCAGCACTACCAGGTTATGTTTCATACCATGCTTTCTGATCACAGGACTTGGAATGGACAACACAACTAGGGGGTGTATCCATATACATCACAGATACACACACCTCTGGGTTAGTGGCACTGCACTAAGCATCACGGACCATACATATACCACTACCATCGTTCAAAACTGCCTTTCAGTTTGTTGCCTACTACAGACCACCCTCCCATACTCAGGAACCACACTTGGCTTTCCTGGGAACAGTGGGGGATATCATGGTCTCCACGAACACCATTATATTGGGTGACATCAGATACATGAATATTGACTGGGGATACTACTCAAGCCGCAACAACCTCGCCCTACAGTTGCTACAATTTGTACATTTATATGCTATGGCACAACCAGTCACCACAGCCACAAGGAGGAATACATATTGGACATGATCATCACTGACATGGGGACGCTATGTTACACACCAGCAATATACCCCTCATTGGTAAAGTCAGAACATACAGCTATCTCAGTGGACATACATATACACTTCACACACCCATCTGGGTAATCTTGGTGAACTGCTGATGAGCCAACGTCTCACTTCACCAAAGCAAGGTGGTATCCTTCAGAGACCTTGAGACAGTGTGAAATACAGCTCTGACTGCTGAATCCTTTACATACACATTCTATGGACTCCTAGTGGACTGCATGGGTTGTGCTACCCCAAATAACAACAAGACTCACTCCTCCAATGGCAGGGGACCTGTCTGGTAGACACCAGCCATTAATGAGCTGTACAATGTCAGGAGGAAGCTACTACATGATAGAGCACAATCCCAGACGGGGAAAGCATCTGTGATATGTACTAGCAGACAGCTATGATCACTCATTCTTCTCATGGACAATTGCACCAGACAAGTAGGACTATCACAAGGCCTTCGTCTGTTATGTCAGGAACCTGGGTGGATACTCACTGATATACTGTGAGTTACTGCATACTGACTACACTTACCCTGAACCCACTGGCATAGCCAAAACCTGGCAAACAGGTTCAGTGCAGATGTCCCCCCCATCCCCCCCTAGGGAGCAACTACCCATCCCAACAGAGTGTAACCTCCCTGACACCACACAGTAACAGGTGAGTGCTGCCCTCCCCAAAGCATACATTACAGCATCAATGTGACCAGTTGGTGTCCCGGCCTGCATCTTACACGAGCTTCATGACAGACGTAACCCTCACATTACATCACTGTGCAATATTGGAGTTACTACAGGATATGTACCCACGGAATGGCATACAGCGACAGTGGTCCCACTCCACATAGTTGGTGCCAGAATGGAACACAGACAATATTGCCCTATAAGCCTAACTATCCTGTTATGCAAAGCTATGGAGTGTATTGTCATGGGACTCTTACACATAGACATCAGGAAACTACAGGCACTGTGTCCTACACATTTCAGCATTGTTGTGGGCAGATCTTGCCTCTTGAACATGTTTGTATACTTTTGACAGTTAACAGGTCCATCAACATAGGGACAGTTGTGCACGCAGCCTACCTGAAGCTTGCTAAATCCTTCCACACAATAACCCACTGGGCCATTATGCATTGGCTCACCAGCATCGATATGGACACATATCTCACATGATGGATTGTTAACTGGATCAAGGATAGCACCCACATGGTCAGAAATGCAGGTGCCATGTCTGACTATACACCTGTTACACGTGGCATCCCACACGGCTCAGTCCTGGGACCTCTCTTGTTCAGTATATATTTGTCTGACGTACAGGCTACTACAGGGGGAATATGGCTGACCTTGTTCACACTTGACTGCAAACTGGGTGCCATGATCACCTCTCCAGCTGCCACATGCATACTCCAACAGGGTCTCTCAGAGATGGATGACTGGTGCCTGAGCCATGGCCTACAGCTAAATGCCATTAGTTGCATAGTCATCCCCGTTGGGAATAACAACATGCCCACACATTAACACATAGGTAGTACTCCATTACATATAGTAGGTGTTGTTAGGTGATTGGGGACATGACTTGTTCGTACTGTCACCTTTGACATTCACATTGCCACAGTGGTTGGACAGACCTTCTATATAAGCAACCTTATCCCATATCGTTTCACATCTAGATCAAGTGATGTCATTGTGCCCCTATACTAATAACAACCGTGCTTGGTTACAATGCCACCTTTGTGGTGTACCTTACCCAACACCTGCAGCAACTGTACTGGCCACAGATACCCAAGCAACAGCCACCCCTCAACAATACCCATGAATCACATATCTCACAAAATCAGTGTGCCTCACAGTCACAGCCCTTAAGGCCAAACAACACACCAAATATAGTTGTTATAGGGGACTCTATTGTCCAGCACACTGATGTCCCGCTCAACTGACTGAACAAGGAGAAGGTCACTGTAAGCTGCCTGACAGGTGGCAGGATCCACCACATAATGCAAGCACTCAGGTCACTCCAAAGCAGGTACAAGTATGACTCTGTCATTGTCCATGCAGGTGTGAATGACATGAGACGTACCTCCCTGGACTACAAGACATGTGAGATAGAACAGCTCTCTGATCATGTAGCCCAGGCTGGTATAACCCTGACCTTGGGTAGAATCTTGCCCTCACCAAGAATGATGCGAGCGTATAAAGACAAAATGATCAGTTTAAAAAATTGTCTAAAGTATTGGTGTCATTCAGTGGGGATCCAGTGTCTGTCAGCCTGGGATGACATTCATGATAAGCCACGTTGCTTCGCTAGGGACAGCTTGCACCTGTCACCCTTAGGCTTTCGTATACTGGCCATGCCTCTTGCCACCCCCATAGTGCATTTTTTAGGCGAGGCTCAAAGGACATACACACCTCCATTGACAACCCAAGGATACAAAATCTAGAGGTAATGCTACTCAATGCCAGATGTCTACATCTCAAGATGCACGCACTTGAGGCTCTCCTCAGTATGGAGAATATCGATGTCTGTGCAGTAACAGAAACCTGGTTCAAGGCTCCTGAGAGCACCCCAGCACTACCAGGTTATAACTCATACCATGCGTTTCACACACAAAACACGGACCGAAGCACAAAAGGAGGGGTAGTATCTATATTTATCAAAGATACCTACACCTCCAGGTTGGTGACACTGCACGAAGCATCAGAAACCATCCATGTGCAACTACCAGTGGGCCAAACTGCATTTCAGTTTGTAGCCTGCTACAGAACACCCTCCCTATTACAGGAACCCCACTTGGCATTCCTGAAAACACTGGGGAATATCAAGGTGTCTCCTACAACTATGTTATTGTGTGACTTCAACTACCCAAACATTGACTGCAACAACTACTCATGCCCAAACACACTCGCCCAACAGTTCCTTGAAGTTATAAACTGTAATGCAATGGAACAACTGGTCACTACTCCCACAAGAGGGAAAAACATATTGGACCTGGTCATCACCAACATGGGGACTCTATGTTCCACACCAGAGGTAAACCCCTCATTGGTAAGATCAGACCATTAACAAATTTCCATGGACATCCATATCCCATCCCCACCCCCAGCCAAGGAAATCACTGTATAGAATTTCTCAAACGCCAACTTTGCACTTCTCAAGACTGAGGTGGAATCCTTCAAAGCCCACAGGCCAGAGGATAACAGGCCAATCCAATGAATCCTTTACAAATGCATTCTATGAGCATCTGCAGGAATGCATGAATAGTGCTATCCCAAATAAAACAAAGCCTCACTCCTCCAAAAACAGGAGACCTGTTTGGTGGACCCCAGCCATAAATAAGCTATACAACAGAAGGAGGAAGCTACTACATGACAGAGCAAGATCCCAAAAATGGAAGCCATCTCTGATCAGTATTAGCAAGAAACTTCAATACCTCATAAAATCATCAAAGGCCAGTTTCCAAAGGGAAATTGCCCTAGACACTAAAGATAATCACAAGTCCTTTTTTAGTTATGTCCATAATATGGGTGGAAACTCCCAGATATGCTCTGAATTGTTGCATACTGGTACAAAATATACCGAAACTACAGACAGCCAACATCCTGGCAGACAGATTCAGCACATACCTCTCCCCCCCTTCAACCACAAAGGAACAAATGACTATCTCAACTGAATGTAACCTCCCTGACATCACAGATGCACAGGTGAAAGCTGCCCTCACCAAAGCAGAAAACACAGCAGCTATGGGACCGGACGGTATCCCAGGCTGTGTCTTACACAAGCTCCAAGAAGAACTGAACCCTCACATTAAGTCACTGTTCAAACTTAGCCTTACTACAGGATATGTACCCGAATAATGGCATACAGCTACAGTGGTTCCACTCCACAAAGGTGGTGCCAGAACAGACCCTGGGAACTATCACCCCATAAGCCTGACTAGTCTAGTCTGTACAGCTATGGAGCGTATTATCATGGAACTCATAAACAAAGACATTGGGAGCCTCCAGAAACTGGACCCTACTCAATTTGGCTTTGTTAAGGGCAGATCTTGCCTCTTAAATCTAGTTGATTTCTTTGAAACAGTTACCAAAGATATGGATGAGGGCATGGTAGTCCACACAGCCTACCTGGACCTCGCAAAAACGTTCAACACAATACCCCACTCGGATATCATACATAAGCTTAACAGCTTAAATATCAACCCCTATATCACAAGATGGGTTGCAAACTGGCTCAGGGATAGAACCCACATTGTCAGAATCACAGGTGCCATGTCCAAATACAAACCAGTTACAAGTGAAATCCCACAGGGCTCAGTTCTGGGACCTCTCTGGTTCGGTATATACTTCTCTGAGGTTCAGGCTAACACGGGGGCATTATGGCTGACAAGGTTCGCAGATGACTGCAAACTGGGGGCCATAAT
Source organism: Protopterus annectens (assembly GCF_019279795.1). Taxonomy (NCBI): domain Eukaryota; kingdom Metazoa; phylum Chordata; order Ceratodontiformes; family Protopteridae; genus Protopterus; species Protopterus annectens. The sequence goes on along the minus strand of NC_056729.1, from coordinate 240,075,372 downwards.
CGACTCTCCAGCTAACACAAGCATCCTCCAGAAGGGTCTCACGGAGATGGATGTTTGCTGCCAGAGCCACAAGCTCGAGCTACATGCTGCAAAGTGCATAGTCATCCCCTTTGTGAAAAACAAGGTGCACACAAATTACCACATAAGCGGTAATCCATTAAGTACAGAAGTAGTAACTTGAGATTTGTGGACCAGTGTAGACAGTAATCTCTCCTTTGATAATCACATTGCCAAAGTGGTTACAAACACCTTCTATATATGTCACCTTATCACGAACGTGTTCGTATCTACATCAAGTGAGGTCATTGTGCCCCTGTACTCATCAGTCATCAGCACCATACTTGAATACAATGGCCCTTTTGGGATGTACCTTAACCGACACCTGCTGCACCTGGAGAGACCCAAAAGTACCTCTCCAAGAGGGTCATGGGCTACAAACAGATGTCATATGCAGCTCAACTAAGGAAACTACAGCTCTACTCAGTTGCTTACCACCTACTCAGAGGCAATCTATGCCCTACATACAAAGCCATGTCAAAGCCCGAATTAATGGACATGCTCCACCTCAAACATCCAAGTCCCTTAGAGATACACGCTCCAGGGACTTAAACCTCAGCACAGGAATAAAAAGGACATGCTGTAGGGACAGATTCATTTCCCAGAGGCTCCCCTCACTCTGGAATAGAATCCCAATTCATATTAGACATAGTCCCTCGCTGACCCTCTTCAAGCCAAATCTGGACACATGGATGGGAAATCGCAAATTCACCCCTGGGATCTCTTCTGTGTCCCTGCTAGACAGAGGCACAGTAGCCTAAATGTACATGGGCTGTCTTGTGTGACCTACTATTCACTGGCACAGTGTAGTACTCTGACAGGGCTGCAAAAGCCAAGCACACTCTGGCTAGGCTTATACATATCCTAGGGCAGATAGCCTACTATCGACCTCTGAACCTATGCTTCTGCTCGGGATGCACAATATTTACTGCTGATACTGTTTGCAGGTCTTTATCGTCTTTGCTTTCCCAGTTTCTATGAACAACTTAGGTATCTGTGGAGCATGTTTGATCATGACAGGGTTCCACTATATTATATAAGTGTCTGTTGTCATGTAACTGTGTGCACAGGGCGGATTGCTGGATAGTGAGAGGTTCCTGGGTTAACACATGTAATTGCCAGATGTGTGGCCCACTGCTCTAGTCAGACATGGCCTAAGTGTGTGAGCATGCCCAGTCCAGGCTTTCCATGTTTTGTTGCCTGACATATGTCTCATTTATCCAAGTGTGTGAGCATGCCCAGTGTGACCTTTCAGTATGTTGCAATCTGAAGTCCACTACATTTGTGGATGTGTGTGAACATGACCGATATTAACATTTATACTGTGTGTGTTGGAAGTCAAGTTCTGTTCTTACTGCAGGATTCACCTTTGTGTCATAACTCAACAGGGATTATGCTGTGCCTGCAGGATGTCCATGAGATACTTTGCATAGACTTATCAACATTCCTTCATACTGGCTAAACAGTGCAATGCTGTCATGGTTTAGTGGTTCAGTACTTTAACTGTGGTACACAGTATCCTGGGTTCGAGGCCCATCACTGCTTTATATTTCCATACTGAGCAGACCAGACTGCTTAAGGGCCAGTTAAGCAAATATGAGCATGTTGGCTTTTATTCTGCTATGCCCTACTTAGACCAGGCTTGTCCGACATTGCTCTATATTCACCAACTTTGCTGGACATTGCCCAATATTACTCGACACTGACCACAGTTGTACTAGTTGGTGTGTGTATTCTGTTTGCATATACTACATGGTGGTAAATGCTGTTTAGCACTACCTTAAATTGCTTGACACATGGCAATCATGCCTCAGGTGGTGCTGCAGGTCTGCCTATGTCGATTGCACATGCTACACTCCCTGTACATGTTTGAAGCAGGTAGTGTCAACTTAGGCATCCCTTTTACTATATGTGCAGGTCAGAGAGAGGTATAATTTCCAGGGTTCCTACTGAGCCAGTGTATGTGCTATGCGTTGCCTGTTTGCCAAGGCCAAAGCATACTGGGCATGCCTCTTTCTGCCTACTGGGGCAGGCTCAGGTTGTTCCTCCTCCGAGTCATGCTCTGCCTGTGATGACCTTGGCAATGGTGGGGGTCTGTTTGGGCCAGATCTATGCTGGTCCTGCTGCAGCTGTTTCTGCAGGATCATATTATGTAGCATAGCACATACCATGACAATTTGGGTACATGTAGTTGGAGTATACTGCAAGGCTCCACCAGATGTGTCCAGGCACCGGAACCGTGACTTGAGCAGCCCAAACACACGCACGATTACATTTCGTGTTTGTGCGTGTGCCTCATTATGGCATTCCTGTTCAGGTGTGTGTGCGTTTCTGATGGGTGTCATCAGCCACGGCTCCAGTGCATAGCCAGCATCCCCCACTAGGTGACCATGTGGGATGTCCCTATTGGCAAATGTCTGGTACAGCTGCGTCAGATGCCAGATATGGGAATCATGGTAGCTTCCAGGGCAGCCAGCACACACATTCAGTATTATGCCCTGGGCATCACACACGACCTGGCAGTTGATGAAGGGGAAGCCCTTGCGGTTGAAGTAGACCTTACCCCGCTCACCAGCTGGTGCTTTGATGCGTATGTGCGTGCAGTCTATTGCACCCACTAGCTCAGGGTATTCCGCTATTTGCTGGAAGAGACGCATATTGCTGGCCAATACCTCACGGGATTTGGGGAAATATACATGATCACCGACATGTGCTGACATGGCATCCAGAAACTGATGCAGTACCCTGGATGCTGATGCCTGTGATATCCCCATCATATCACCAGTTGGTCTCTGGAAGGTACCTGTTGCTAGTATTCATAGGCCAACACATACCTTGATTTCCACTGGAATGGGTTCCCCTCTGTTGGTTCTGTGTGTGAGGCGTGGCCTGCACTGCTCAACAATTTGCTGCATGAGGTCTCTGTTCACTCTATAGCGCTACACTATCTTCAGCTCATGTTGCCCCTGGTAGGTTACCCTGGGCCTGTACACTCTTCTCCGTCTCCTCACTGGGGGTTGGTTGGCAGCATTCCCATTGTCACCACCCTCAGCATGTTGCATATGTCGGTTTATGACAGCAATGGCAGCCCCTAACATTTCTTTGTCTCAGTTAAGCCTTTTCAGTATTCACTTCCCTTAGCTTACTGCAGTGCTGCAGTGTTTCTGAGCAATACATGGTGACAAGTTGTTTGCAGAGTTTTAAGTGCTGGGCTGGGCTGGTTTACTGCCTGTGTAATTGCCTGATTCTGATTATTTCCACCTGCTAGCTCTGTTGACTCTCCCTGGTTAACTTCCTACTGTTTGTTGTGCTTCCTTTTCCCTTTCCATTTCCTCAGGGGGCAGTGCTGCGCAGATGCGTGTAGACGTGCTAACATGCACGAACACAGGCTTAGACAGACTTACACTAGCTAATTCCTGCCTAAACGCGCGCACACAAGCGCAGAGGCACTTACAAGACTTTAAACTGCCTTATACATGTTTACTCCGGCTTAAACGCACACACACTGTCTTACTCAGGTTTACAGGCACGCACACACGTGCATACACATTGCAAGCATTTTTACAAGAAACTTTGGTGATACCCACAGTGTGCACCTTCTATTTCTTGACTTTAGCTAGGATACCTGATGACACACCTCTTCCAGTGATGAGCAACTGACAGCTAACACATGACACTCTGCTCCAATGAGATTATCTTCTTTCATACATACCCCATCCTGATGTCACCTATATCCTACTCTGTTATTCCCCTTATCCTAGTCTTACACTCCACTGACTGTGCTCATTTGCTATGTAGACTTGGGATTCAATATCCTTACCCTCATTTGCATAGGATTGCCTACTAATGCTTGGTTACATCTCTTAGACTGGGTTCCTCCCTTAGCAACCCCTACTCGGTAGCCATGTTGTCTTCAGCCTGCCATTGCCTTGCATTTTACAATACAAATCCCCATAAAATCCACATTTGTGGGTTTTAATTTTTATTTTTCTGTTTTTTTAGAGCGCAGCCCATTTGCGCGATGCTGCGTTACACTTAAACATGGAAAATCAGAAAAAAAAATGAAATTACTTTTATTTCATTTTGCATTGGGTAACATTGTCAATGGCCATATATTTGGCCATTGGCATGCTTCCTCTACTGGATGCAACCTTTATTTGGAGCTGTCATGGCTCCATTTTGCTATTTGCAGAACGGTACTCAGTTGTCAACTGAGTACATTTCTGCAGATAACACTACTCTTACTCGGACAGGTTCGGGTTTCCTGGATCGCAAATCTACCTCATTTGCATGCCTTTCAGCTGCAATTGAGGTAATTTGCATGTCCCGGCCCTGTCCGTGTAAGAGCCATTTTAGGAGCTCTCTTACACACCCCTACAGGCTCCAATGAGGTTCCTGGATCGCTCGTCGGACATGATGGCTACATGGAGTCTTACTCTACTCTTAGACTCTGTGCAAGCCATCGTGAATCCGGCCCAGAGTGTCCAGTTATTATGGGCTATTTTATTATCAGTACAGTCTACAGACAGGTCATTTATGCAGGCACATATGTTGTTGTTGCTAGCCTTTTGTAATGTAAAGGTAAGCAAAAACTGCTTAGCACACATACACACACACAATTATTTGCTTCTTCAGATTGCCTATATATCCAAATAACCATATTCATTCTAATACTACTGCCCAGATAGGAAAGAATAGCTTTACAAATCTGCACAACTTAACATGATAAAATGATGTCACACCCCTACAAATCTATGCAACTTTATTACTTTTTGAATAGTAGGAAAGCAGTTAGGCAGGACTGATTAAATGTATATACTTCCTTCCACTTTGCTGCCATAGTGCAGCATGCCGATTATATGTTTCTCTGATAACTTGTGATAGTGTGCTCATGTAAGACAGCAGTGCATGAACATACTTTGTACTTCTTAACTCTCTGCCATTTATAAATCAGTTTGTAGGCATGATTCACAAGTTGTCATTTTCTTCTTTGTCACATTGATACCATTTCTATCAGAGATTCAGGAGAATGGAAGCTTCTGCTAGCGCCAGCTGGAGTAATTCTGCATGGTGCTACATTATGCATTATAGCTTTCACAGCCATATCAAAGAATGCCTGCTGGACCCCTATGCTATTGCATTCAAAAAAGATAATGCCTAGAAAAAAAGCAGGTATTGCCAGGATGAGGGAGCAGTGCAGGCACTTTTTCATTTTTATTTTTTTGTTAATATATTTTTTGTTTTGTTTATCCTGTCTTTGGTATGGTGTCTTACCCCTACTGGTAAGGATTTTTAAGGCCATCTTAGGATATCTGTGCCTAGTGCTTTATATACTTCTTCTATGTCAGGTGGACATTGTGATGGTGGCAGTGCATGCATTATGCCTATTATTACAATGGTTTATGCACAGTCTTTTTTCTAGCATTGTGCTACACTGCATTGTGTAATGCATACTGCAAACTACCTGGTGTAGCTCCGTGTATAACTGTGCCATATTCTGTTTAACTCCATTAAGGAATGTGTAGGGGACACTCAAGCCTGATGTCTGCAACACAGTCACAGTGACACAATCATAACATTGTTCTAGCATATTCCCTTACAGTTATAATGGCTATCTAATGTGTGGCTTGCCTTTCAGCATGAGCAGTGTATGACTGCAGTTGTGTTGTGTTCTGCATGATGCAGGAAAGGCTTGCAACCAACCTTGATTAGTTCCCCTTACATAGCGTGGCACATCTGTATTCTTATGACTTTCATCTCTTTTGTCTATAAGGACAGCTTCTTGGCTGATATGTGATATGTGCAGTATAACACAATAATGTCCATTCAGAGATATAATTTCCCTATCATAAAACTTTCATTAATTTGCAATAAAGATACATAGGTTAATAGGTTCATACTAGGCTATCTGCCCTAGGGCATTTATAAGCCTAGCCAGAATGTGTTTGGCTTTCGCCACCCATTTTAAATTTATTTTGCTATGCCCTTTTTCGAGGTTAGTATACTGTGCCTCTGTCTAACAGTGACACAGAAGTGATACACAGGGTAAACCTACGATCTCCCATCCATTCATCAAGATTCCTCTTGAAGAGAGTCAATGAGGGACTCTGCCTAACCTGGACTGGGATTTTATTCCAGAGTGAAGGGAGCCTCTGGGTTATGAATCTGTCCCTCCAGCATGTCCTATTTATTTCAGTGCTGAGGTTCAAGTCTCTCGAGCGCGTAACTCGATGGGATTTGGATTTTCTGAGGTGCAGCATGTCCATTAATTCCAGGTTGGACATGACTTTATACGTCAGGCACAGATCGCCTCTGAACAGGCGGTATGCCACTGAGTAGAGCTGGAGTTTCTTTAACCGGGCAGCATATGGCATCTGTTTGAGCCCTTTGATCCTCTTGGTGAGGTACTTTTGGGGTCTTTCCAGTTGCTGCAGGTGTCTGGTAAGGTACATCCCAAAAGGGGCATTGTACTCTATGGGCCTGATGAGGGATGAGTAAAGAGGCATGATGACCTCCCCTGATCTAGATGTGAATCCCTTCATGATTAGGTGGGCTATATAAAATGTTTTTCTAACCACTTTGGCCACGTGTTTGTCAAATGAGAGATTGCTATCAACTTGGGTCTCCAGGTCCCTAATTACTTCTTCTGTACTTAATGGATTACCACCTATGTGGTAATTTGTGGGCACTTTGTTTTTGCCAAAGGGGATGACTATACACTTTTTGGCATTTAGCTTGAGGCCATGGCTCTGGCACCAGTTGTCTGTTTCTATGAGGCCCTTTTGGAGGATGCTTGTGTCAGCTGGAGAGTCAATTATGGTGCCCAGTTTGCAGTCATCTGCGAACTTGGTCAGCCACAGTCCTTCCGTGTTGGCCTGTTGTGGAAGACAGCCTAAAATATGTTATTATACAGCAAATTAACAGATCTGATGCAGGTATGGATTATAGATTTACTCAGCAGGCAGCTCATATTGTTCCATCCTTGCTGAAGCTCTGACTAAGGTGGGCACAGTTATAAGGCTGGAATTGCCTATCTGGATCCAAGTTCTTGCTACTTTCTGCCTAGCAGCCTAGCTATAGTGTATAAAGTTTCATAGCCACCGTGGAAGCAATCTTTGGAGGCTGTCGTGCAAAAGACAGATGGCAAATATATGACCCATATGAAGGGACTTCTGAAGTAGTTTACAAGTTCACTCACTCATTTGGTCCCCACCATTTAATCAGCAGGGGAATGAATAACCCCTACCCATCAGCTGCACTGATTTGTCACATTATGGTGGATCCTTGTGATGTCTCTTCCTGACAGGAATAAGTAACACCTTAAACCAGAGCACCAAGGGAATGGTTTGTCTGTGTAACCTTTTTACTCTTTGATTTGGTTTCTCTGACAAGATTGGAAATGGCACACCGAAAACTCATACCCTTTCCTATCTTCAGCCTTTCATGCTATCTTACAATCATATTTATGCACATACCGTATGCATTGTCCACATTTCTGCATCCCCATTTGTCAACCCTCCTTTTTCTTTATCCATTCCATGTCTTTCCACCCAACTGGGTGCACTTCCAACCCCTGTTACTGTTCCATGTGTATTTGTCCACCCCATGCAAACTGTTCCACAAGTGTTTGTCTTGGGCTAGATAGGATGAAGGCAAGAAAACACAAGGATGTCCAGCAAATAGATGGATGGACTGCTTGAATCTGGGATGACTGTTTTAAAAGACAGGGGAGTGACATTGAAATGAGAGAGATGGCAACAGGTGACACATAACCATGATCCCATGAAGAGAATGGGAAAAAGAGGATGATGACAATGATGATGTATTTACCTTTGCAATCTCTTTTCCTCCTTTATTTCTCTTTTCTATTTAACCCTTCCCTCTTCTATTCTTTCTATATAATGAAAATATGGGAGCCCTATCCAAATAAAAAAAGCAAATGTCATCCTACGTCCATCCTTCTCCATCCTAAATACTCCTATATGTTGTCCTTTTGCATGATCTGGTGCTTGCTCTTCCCTTTTCCCAATTTACCTGTATACCCTTCCTTGCCTTTATCCACTAAATAGGTATTCACATATGTAGACACCAAAGCAGTTCCTGTAAATGCTATATGGCAAGATAACTATCTCATGTGCTCTGTGTTGAGCAGCTCTGAAATGCGCTAACACTTAACTTAACCACACCCAAGGACCAATTTATGTGGAGATATATTAGTCTGGATTAACACTCTGTGTTCTAATAACATTGCGCAATGTGGTGTGCCACCGCTCTGTGTATTGTGTTTATACTGCTATGCATGTGCATCCCTGCACAGCTGTGTCTACTTGCAGAGATTCACTATGCAGCCAGACCCACTTGTACAGTAGTTCTTGCTCTGTTTTTTTTTACATAGCCTGAAGCATGCCTAGCTGCAGAGACGTTCTGCATGCCTGATTCGGCCATTGTGCAATGACATTCATCTGCCAAGGCTTCCATTGAACTGCAGTATGCCTTTATGTATGTTAGCCTTGGTTTGTCTTACTTTAGACTTTCTGTAAAACACCTTGTCCAAGCTACATACATAGCTATAATAATGAATTCCTGAGATTATCACCCAGTACAATGATGGACAGTTTTTCTCCATTTCAGAGATATGATTATCCTATCATAAAACAAATCCATTAATTTGCAATAAAGATACATGTTGTGCAAGACAGCCTAAAATATGTTATTATAGAGCAAATGAACAGATCTGATGCCCCCCCAGAAGTACTCTATGTTGATCTGATGCCCCCTCAAAAATACACTCTGCTGGATTACAAACCATAACCACAGAAGAACAACAGGAGGTACAGTAAATGGTAAAGCAGTTTATTTGGTCAGTTTTGAAAATGCCTGTAGTACTGTATTCATTATGAAGTACTGCAGTGGTGGTGCTGCGGTAGCGTTGTCACCTCACAGTAAGATGTTGTCCTGTTCGATTTTCAGCTAGAGCATCTTCTGTGTGGAGACATGCATAAATGGGCGTACCTTTGTTGAAGGTTGTGCATCAGGGCTGGCAACTCGGCACGTAAAAATCCACTGCCAATCATTAGTGGACCTGAGTTCCGCTGTGGCGACCCCTAACCGGGAAAAGCCGAAAGACACAACAACTGTATTCATTATGAAAAGGTGTACTACAAGGATGGTGGAAGCATACAGGCATTCTTTGTGCTACTGTAGAGCATAGTTACAAAACCATTGTTTTGAAATGCACACAATTTGAACTAATTTCCAACACTATGAAAAAATGACAGAAATAATGTCAGTGTTCAGCTGAACAAGCATCCATAACATTATACTGAGCATGAAATGCTACAAAAATTACAGTATCATAGCGTTGCTTTGTGCAACAGTGTAAAATACAACTGAATTAAATAAAGACATACTAAATATGAAAATTTAATACATTACCTCTATTGGAAGTATAATATCATAATCAGCATGAAAGGCTATACTGCATAATTAATGGTATCATAGAAATTATTTGTGCTGTACTGTAAAACATAACTCCACAGAATATTGAAAATATGCAATAAAGTGTAAAATTTTAATGCATTACCACTGTTAAAAAAAAATGTCCATGATTTTTGCAATCAATATGGGAATCACATTTATACATTATGCATTAAATGTATTCAGAGATGGCATCCAGTCATTTTGAATTACATCTGGATTTTAAAAAATTCAGTTGCCTGTGCTCCTTTACACAGTGCATCAAACTGTTTTTCACATGCAATTAATAATCATAGTACCACACTGTAGCGTTATTAACCATTAAAGTATCACCATAGCACTTGTTCTCATTCTGCTAGAACATTTTTTTTGTTTCAGTTAATACCTGTCTGGTTATTGTAGACTTTCATTCACACACACCTTCAAACCTAAACATTCAGAATTGAGAGACTTAAGTAAATCTTAAAAGTTCTAACTCTGGCTTTCGTAAGTCAAAGGTTTTACAGTTTTGCATGGTGCTACCACTTCATTAATATCAACAAGTCTTTACTATTTATATATTGCCAGTTAGACATAAGCTGCTTTCTTTCTTTAGCATTAGGTCTGCCTTCCTTTTATAGATTCAGAAGTTCATAGGTGTATACTAGGCTCACAACTGCTAGGGCCTTTATAATCCTATCCATACAACCTAAATGTATCTCATGAGTTATTGTGCCTTAGAGGTTATTTTAAAGGGTAAATGTTAGCTAGGACATGATTTAACAGCTGCCTGTGCCCATCAGAGACATAGGTATCATACCAGGGTTGAATTTCCATGTTCCCATCCACTGATGCAAGTTGTGTTTGAATACGGACTGGGACATGGATAGGAAGCCTATTGATTCTCTAAGATATGTACCTGCCCTTCCAACATGTACAATTTATTTTACGAGCAAAGTTTAAATCCAGTGCCAGAAAACCTTTATACAATAATTGTGCTCATCCTTAATCCTTCCTTTGTCACATTCTGTCCACTTACACTTCTTTCTAGCTCTGCTCAGCTGAAACAATAATAGTCTTTTCCGTCACCATTCCTAAACGGCATTTCATCTATAGCTCCATAGCCACTGTTAGAAAACTGTGCCAATCCAACCAAGTACCAAAGAAGTGTATACCATATATCTCCATCTCTCTCTCTCTCTCTCTATATATATATATATATATATATATATATATATATATAAATATATACAGATATACATATAGATATATATGCTTATACTGATAGATACATATATACTGCAGCAGCTGGAGAGACCACAGTGGTTCCTGACCAGGAAAACCCAGGGTCTCAAACACCTATCTTATACAGATAGGCTATAAACCCTGTCCATCTACTCAGTCTCATAGGTTCATAGGTAGGTACTAGGCTATCTGCCCAAAGGCATTTATAAGCCTAGCTGGAATGTGTTAGCTTTCGCCGCCCCCTTAGATTAGTTCCCTGTGCCTCTGTCCAGCTGATCCACTGAAGTGATCCCCGGGGTAAACTTCCTGTTTCCCATCCACTCATCAAGGTTTCTCTTGAAGAGTGTTAGTGAGGAGCTCTGCCTAATGTAGATTGGAAGTAACTCAATCAAGGCTGGGTTGTAAATGGCCTTGTATGCCAGACACAGGCCAGGTGGCCTGTCTCTGGCATACAAGGCAATTTACAACCCAGCCTTGATGGAGTTGCTACATATCCATAAGTCAGACTCCACTCATGCAACCCACACTCAAGGCCTCAACCTGGTCTGTGACATTAATAGAACTTGTTGGCAGAATAGATTTGGGTCCCATAGACTCCCCCATCTGTGGAATAAACTCTTTCTCCCTGTCAAGCAGAGTACCTTACTAGCCCTCTTTAAGAGGAACCTGGGCGACTGGATGGGAAACAAAAAATACACCCCTGAGATCCCAACTGTGTCTCTGCTGGACAGGGGAAACAGGAGCTGACTTTATGGGAATATGGATGAAGTTCTTGGCCAGGCTTATAAGGGCCTCCCGGCCAATAGCCTAGTATCGTTCTATGAAACTATGAACCTACTGTCCACATCTGTACTAGCCACATGTGCCTTTTTTCATTGGAATGTAGCCCTGTAATGAAGGGAACTAAAACAATAACATTCTCAGAATAATATGTCATGAACCTCAGCTACTACAGAATGTAGTTAGCCAGTGATCCCAGGAATAATGTGTCAAACAGTTCATCTTACTAAACTGTTCAGCAAGTCGTTAAAAACCTTATCCCTTGGCATTTCTGATCTATGCAGATACACATAATTGTTATTTTTAAAACTCTTCTGCACATTCAAAACTAGGGCATTGATACTCATAGTAAATACTTCCCTTAGCACTACCAACAGACAAAGGTAAACTAGTCAGTTTTTGTTTAGCTATTCAAAGTTCTCTGTCACTTTACATCATTCATGTTTCATAAAGCTACTACACTTATTCTGTTTAATCTTGACAGCCTGTCACGAAACACAAATTGTACAAACAACAGAACCTCTACACACTCACAATGCAACCTCTGTGGAAGAATGCTGCCAGTAGGAGTTCCTGGATGCTAGATCTAAGGAATATTCTGAAAGTTTAACTTCCTATCTCCAATATGAAACAATTATTTTACATTTAGATTAAGTGGTCTTCTTTATAATTTTTATCAGACTATCAAGCATGCATTTTCATTCAGAAAATGTTTATTATGACTTTAACCTTATATCTTCCACAAACAATTCTAGCAAAATATGCCTTTGACTTTTGGGGCATAAAAGCAGTGGTGTTCCAGGGTGACAGAACCTTAACATGGAATCAAGATGTGGTTGTTAATCCAGGCTCAAATGCCACATCTGCATTGTACATGCAATTTAGAGCTGAAATGCATAAATGGACTGGGTTGATAGGAGTGCAAGATTCCCATGTGACTTATGTATCCTGCCATTTATATCACCAATGGGAAGCATATGCATTTCATTCTCATTGGTGCTATGCTTTGAGCAAGATTTATTTTATTTATTTACTTGCTTAGTGTGTGTTATCTTATAGGTAGACAAGTCAAATATTATTCTTTTTAAGCTGTTACTTTGGTCTCAAGGCAAATGTAGCTACAGGCAGCCAGTTTAGGAAGTAAATATAATTTTAAACATAAAGCACTGAATTATGAATATCAGCTGATAATCAGAGTATACAATGAAGATAATATTGGTCTGGCAGTTGGCACAGAGGATTAAGGCTGTGGGCTGTAGTTCTTGTCAGAAAATGATTATTCATCTCAAACCCCATTTGCCTGCTATTTGACCTTGAGCAAGTCACTTAACCCGACATTGCTCTGGAGTCCCCAGAAAGGGACTGTGTATCAAGTGGTCCTACCTGATTAGCAAATGGGTATTGCTATTATGGTCTGTTACATCATTACATCATTTATAAATACACGTGGTATTCAGAACAGAACTGCATTAGGAACTAAAAAGCTGTTAGTAAGTTCTGCAGCCAGTCTGAGCAAAAGTTGTCAAATAATAGTACATCAGTAATCTTTATAATATATACTGCAATTTTTAAAATCTGATTAAAAAAGTTTATTCTAAACTGGCAATAAAGTATTTTAACAGTATATTATGAGACATTCTTGAATCCATGTTGTCTCTCTTTCTTTTTTATATATTCTTTGTATTACTTTTCTCCCTTTTATGTTCCTTTTTTACAAATCCAGAGTTCCTAGGGATAGGCCAGCTGTGTGCATCCCAGGTCAGAGATTGCTCACCACCTCCCTCTGCCCTGCAGGAGATGTCATCATAGGATCAGTGCAGTGGCTTTGGCCCTGTATGCCCCCAGTGTATCTATAGTTTTGGTACCTGGTATATGCAGCAGCTGAGCAAGTGGTGGGCAGGTGCCTTCAACCTATGCAAGACCTCCTCCAATCAGTTCAACACTTGCTGACCCTATTGGATCTGGTTAGCAGGCCATTGGAGTCCTCCTCCCCCACACCTCCTGGGTCTTCCTCTACATGTCCATCAGGCGGGGTAATCGAAATCCTGTGAACTGTGCACACATCTACTCACCCTCCACCTTTTGTGTCTGTCTGTCATCTCTGTGTCCTATATCCCCCACCATTGTCAGATCATATTAAAGTTTCATTCTGTCTTTAATCTTTTGTTTACTCCTTAATTCTTCCCTAAATCCCTGCCCTATACTATCTTCCCTCCTCTTATATAAAATATTTGAATAATGGAGGGGAATTGATTCCCACTAAAAACATAGTACCCCTCTTCTTTCAGCACAACTCCCTTGATATTGTCATCTGCGAGTCTCTAGTCCTCTTTCTCTATCTGGCTGTTTGTCTCATCTCTGTTTCTCTCTCTGTGTCTCATTTCTAGCTTTCCTGTCTTCCACTTTCCAACTTGCTAAAGAAGCAATCAGGATATCTAGATAAGGGCTCCCTTGCATTCAGTAAATAACACATTTGAACTTTTTAAATTTACTTGCAGACAACGGTGCTGTGTGTTGCTTTCCTTAAATAATTGAGAATGACATATGCTAGCTTATGAAGGTTCACACTTGCTTTAAAACTTTGAAAATTGCCAAAAGCAATCATCAGTTTATATTCTTTTGGCTTCCTTGGTACTAAACCACATCGGCTAATAGACATGTTATGGTCATTCAGATAGGCAAATCTACTGTAGGCATTTCTGTGCAGCTATTTGGTTCTGACCATATTTAGATATAAGTACAGTGCACTTGGCATAGATTACCCTTGCACAAATAAACTGTGGGATTATGAATACAACCATATACCTCCAAAATGGTTCAACTTACATTAATGAACTTGCTAATTGCAAAATTTCTATAATACACATATGGATAATGTTCTTGCTCTCAAACATGACAACAGAGCAACTACATCTTGACTTTTAATGGAAAAAACCTTAATGTCATCATTTGTATCTGAACATATATAAAGAATGAAAAGTTGTCCTTTGTACATAAACACTCCAGTTAGGTCTGAAACCACACCAAGTGATAGAATTATAATTTTAGGAGCTTTAGTGTCTTTTAGTCTGAAGAGAACTGAAAGATACACATTTGTTTTCAGCTGGCTGTTTTATCAGAATTTCATTTTGTTGACTTACAAAGGCCACCCACCCTGGTGTGAATTCCACCCTACATTCAAATGTCAATTTCTCTTTACTGCATCAAGATATTCTTATGAGACCCCTTGATTATCCCACTTTCATGTTATTTTTCACAGTCCAATAGTTGCCAAGAGGATTTCCGCTATGGACATGCCCCTTAGATCATGTAAAAATAAATATATTTTGCTAGAACATATACAAAATATACAACTTTTCTCAAAAAATACTATTAATTTTGGTTATCATTTTTTAAGAACACACCAATAGTAAGATTCTGATACATACTTCTGAAAGTTTATAAAGAACAATTCACTTGTGTTAAGGGCTATACAAAAAGAGCCTGCTTCTGTGATGTGGAGATGTGAGATTCAGAGACATGTCAGCTGCAATGAGAAAATACCTCATTATTGGCTAGTATGCATGTCTCTGAATCGTTGTTAATTACCATGAGTGCAGACCAGTACTTTCTTGTGGTATTTAACAGTGTCTGCTGCATCATGTTAGCACAGTCATCCCCAAATCACTCTCCCCCACAAAGCACGTATTAAAATAAACACAACCACACACCGCTCACACACACACACACACACACACACACACACCCTAGACCTGTCCCTGTTGTCAGAACATCTATATCTCCGTTTTCTCGGCCCTAGTAATTCATAGATGATTACAGTTAGTACTTAATACAAGACAGTCAGGTTTCACACTTCATATCCTTTAGTAAATGCATACTAGTACATCTGTTATTCTAGTGACTTTCTAAGTTTATCTGAAGAATAAATAAAATCTGTTCATGACTGTGTGCCCTTGTCCCACCATTAAATAATTCATTAATGAATTAGTTCATTTCTTTGTTGACATCTGATTACCAGGAAACTCTGACTGTGTAGATGTCCTCTTTCAATGAAAGCCTGGGAAGAAAAGTTCCAAACTGTTCCAAAAACATTTTAAAAGCAATAATTTTGCAAGCTTCAAAAATAATATAAAAAATAGGTCTATATTACATGCTCAAAGAGATTCTTCATCAAACATATAATCGCCGACACCTAAAGAGTGAATGCTGTAAAGCATGAATGGCCACATCCGAGAATTTTTATCTGGGGGAAAAAATTCACAGGGTCATACACAAAAAACACAAACTTCAATACCCTAATCACCCCCCCCCCCAACTAAATATACCAACTCTGAGATTGCTCTACATTGGGGAAAAGGGCAATTCCTGATAAAGGCCAACTGAATTTTTCCCCGAGGAAAAAATTTGAGGACGTGGCCATTCGCTCTTTAGGTGTCGATGATTATATGTTCGAAGAAAAGTCTCTTTGAGCATATAATATATACCCTAAAAAAAGCATACTGTTTAAACAATTATACCAAATTAGACATGTGAAATCTTTGGTTCATATCTCTCAACTGGCCCTGGCATTCAAGGAAGTCCCTGATTTTGACTCAAATTTTAGCTCTGTCCCTCTTAATCCCTGCTAAAATTGGTAACTTTTGGAGAAAAGGTGGTGAATTATATATCATAAATTATGACAATAATTTATAGACATCTTTTATTTCAGAAACAATATATTAATCCATGCTCTCTTGTTCTGTCAATGTCTCATTAATATAACTAATATTTTAAAAGTGTCCCTGGTTATTTCTGGTTTTGTCTCTGGTTCTATTGAGATTTGTTCTTGATTGGTTGAGAACTATGCACTGGTTAAGAATAAATGCAACTGATGTTAGCTTTGTCTGGATGTCTTTCTCGACAAGATTGAGGGGTATACTTATCCATTCCTGGTCCTTCTACCTTGTAAATGACAAAGTATTGTAAGCATTAAATAATGCATGAGATCCTCATTCTATGGTAAAAGCCTTGCTATGGCAGGTTAATGCTGACATTTCCTGCATCAAGGGCATAGCATTCAAAGCAGGTTTCTAGTCCTTTGTTTTTCCAACTCTTACTTCTGATTTCCATTGAATCACTGATATTTAATGGTAGCACAGATAACTAATATCCTCTGTGGGATAGTACAGGGCTGGAGTCATTTTTTAGTGTCGTTATGGTATGCTATTTGTATTAAAGCTGTTGTCTAGTTTTGTTAATTATACCTTCTTGTCATCTAATTATAGTACAGAATCTCTCTGTATTGTCACTGCTTGTTCTAGAGCCATCTCACTTTTTTCACTTATGCCTGTAAATCAGTACTGTTCTTGTTCTAGCGCCATCTCACTTTTTTTCACTTTTGCCAGTAAATCAGTGCTGTTCTTGTTCTAGAGCCATCTCACTTTTTTCACTTTTGCCTGTAAATCAGTACTCTTCTTGTATTACATCATTTTCTTTTTCCTCAACCTGAACCTAGCAGAGGTGTTAGTTGACTACATTCACACAAAAATGACTACTCCGAACATGCCCATCTTCCTTACAACTTTCAAAGATTTTTTTTTCCTGCAACACTTACAGCATGATGGCAAAAAACTCTAAAGGGGGGATTAAATTCTGCCTGACTAGCACATCATATACTGCATTTATTATTTATTGCAAAGAAATCAAGAGGAATGCATAGCAGGTAGTACATAGGATTTCTGAACTTTAAGCAGAGCATTCGTCTCCCAAGTCCCAGTCAAAGTCAAAGTTACTAAGAGGTTGTGAGTCATATTAAACTTAACACAGAATCAAACTGATTGAACTAAGCAGTTTTAATAGCGTCAAGTAAAATACAGTTATTTCTTAATTAAGCAAGCAATTATCTTATAGCCTGAAATAGTCATATTAATAAAGTATATATTTTTTCTAAGGACCCAAAATGTTTCTTTGCAATTAAACTTTGTGCAGTTTCAGTCAGCAAATGCTTATGCTCAAAGGTAACAACAAATATTCCCACCCATGCTCTATTGCTGGCTTTACAAATTATAACTCCAGCTGTCTTGTAGACTCATAATGCCAATTCTTAATTTCTCAACACTTTCCTTAGCATGCTCTTTTATTATTTTGTCTGTCACTTTGGCCTTCCTTCTGTTCATTACAGAGACTTTGCCTCTTTTTCACTCATATCATGAACTTACTCAGATACACTGTTGGCAAATAAGAATAGACAGTCTACTGATTGACATCAGTAATGAACTCATGTATACTGCAATGAAACATTTTATTTTGCAATCCAAGTTCAACTATTCCATCCCCAAAAGTAAGGATCTTTTCGCGAAACTCCCCCATTCTCAAACTTATACATTCAGTAGATATTCAATTAAACCCAGGACCACCTCAATTACAAAACCCAATCACCTATCATATCAGAAATAAAGATATTACAATTTCTTGCCTTAATACATTCAGTGTTAATAATAAATGGACCACTCTTGAAGCACATCTGGTAACAGAAAATGTCCATATTCTTGTTATATCAGAAACCTGGATGAAGGATGATTGCTGCCCCTCTACTTTTATATAAGACTATTACTATTTATGATTAAAGACAAGGGCCTAGATCTCATGGTAGTACTTCAATTACAATTAAAAAAAAGTCAATTACTGTTGGGGACTGCACAAATATCAGGTTGCAGATGATACTCATTCCCTAAAGGTGTACATAACAACACAAGTTATTCTTTTTGACTTCAGTATCATTGCCAATAGGAAAGACTCTCTACCATTGAACAAAATGTTGCAGCAATTTATCTTGGCCGAAATAATTCAAGCTCCTACTTGAACCAATACAAAGACTGGCTCTGGCTCTAGCATGTGACCTAATAATAACCAACATACAAAACAAGTGCCTTTACACTAAAATATTCTCCAGTGCTCTGAGTGACAACTCACCCATTATATCCATTTGGTCATTCAGAAGATATAAAATCCTCCTCAGATTATTGAAGGAAGATCTTTCCCTAATAACAAGCTACCAATTCTCAACACCCTACACGGTAATACAGATTGGAGTCCCCTGCATGCCATATCTGAACCCAGCCCTGCTTTAGATTTTTTCAACACAAAAATGACCACAATTCCAGATGCACTGTACTGTGTTACAGAAAGAAGGCATATATCACAGTGTTGCCCATGGCTTTCAGTGGATAGTAAAAAAAATTAAAGCCATATATTAAGCCTGTAAGAACTGAAAAAGGAACCCCAACAATACAGACTTATAACAAACTTTTCTAAGGTTAAGGTACAATAAAACAAGAATTGTAACAAATACTACAAAAGCTGTGTACCATAGACAGAAATAAGAAGTAAATTGGTATAGACCCAATCATTTTTGGAAAGAAATTAAATGCTTAACAGGGACTTTAAATAATTCTTCAGTTACCAAGAATGAACCCATATCATTTTATCATTCACTTTTTGCGGTCCACTATAACTGACTTAACTAAAGTCTTTCCAACAATTTACTCTCCCACCAGCAAATATTAAGAACCTTCATACCCTGTTCTATATCCACTAGCCTCTTATGCAGCAAAATTTCACTTGTCTGAAATTTTAGTAAAACAGACCAAGTGCTTATTTCCCAAATTCAGGATCTCAATGTGGAAATCTTCATCCCACTTTCCTAAGGCTTGCAGCTGAAAAAAATTGCTAAACCATTTACTCATATTTTTAAACTCTCTCTCACCTCAGACACTGTACCACCAGCATTCAAGAAGTGGGACTGATCCTAAAATTGGTCAATATTCAACAGTGCACTACCCTGGTAAACTAATATAAATAAATAAATAAGTAAACAAGCTGTTAATAATCCCTCTGACCAAAGTCACTTCTCTGAATACTTTGAAGGATTATATACTTATTTCTACTCTGTGCTCTATTACCAAAATATTTGAAAAAAAAACTTTTATACAAGCAACTACTTAAGCACAGTTCCTGCTACAACCTATTATATGATGTACAGCATGGCTTTCACAATGCCTTCAGTACCTTTACTGTTCTTGTACTGCCCACTGATACCATTTATTGCAATCAGAATGAGGCAGTTATTATTGCAGATCTCTTTGTTAACATAACAAGGGCTTTTAAAACAGTCAACCATTCTCTTCTTCTCAACAAATTAAAAGACTCAGCTTTGGAGATAGCACCATCTGCTGCTTTCACAGCTATCTAAAAGGCAGAACCTTCAAAGTCCATAGCAGTGTCTCATACTCTACTGCTGGTAAACTTAATACAGGTGTACCACAAGGTTCAGTGTTAAGCCTTCTTCTCTTCTCGTCTCTTCTCTTCTCTTCTCTTCTCGTCTCTTCTCTTCTCTTCTCGTCTCATCTCTTCTCTTCTCTTCTCGTCTCTTCTCTTCTCTTCTATTCTCGTCTCTTCTCTTCTCTTCTCTTCTCTTCTCTTCTCGTCTCTTCTCTTCTCTTCTCTTCTCGTCTCATCTCTTCTCGTCTCTTCTCTTCTCTTCTCGTCTCTTCTCGTCTCTTCTCTTCTCTCCTCTTCTCTTCTCTTCTCTTCTCGTCTCTTCTCGTCTCTTCTCGTCTCGTCTCTTCTCTTCTCGTCTCTTCTCTTCTCTTCTCGTCTCGTCTCTTCTCTTCTCTTGTCTTCTCTTCTCGTCTCTTCTCTTCTCATCTCATCTCTTCTCTTCTCTTCTCTTCTCATCTCTTCTCTTCTCTTCTCATCTCATCTCATCTCTTCTCGTCTCTTCTCTCCTCTTCTCGTCTCTTCTCTTCTCATCTCTTCTCTTCTCTTCTCGTCTCTTCTCTTCTCGTCTCTTCTCTTCTCTTCTCTTCTCTTCTCTTCTCTTCTCTTCTCGTCTCTTCTCGTCTCTTCTCTTCTCATCTCTTCTCTTCTCGTCTCGTCTCGTCTCTTCTCTCCTCTCTCTCCCTGTTAAAGATCTCCCTCACAAATTACCAAATCGCAAATTAATAATGTATGCAGGTGCTATGCTGCTCCTGCAATCCAATATGAGCCACTCTGACCTACAATCCAAGTTACTGAACAAATTCATTTTTAATTGCCTTGTCCATGACTAATTAATCCTAAGAAAACCAATGTCATGGTCTTTGCCTCAGCCAAGAAATTGCTCACTATCCTCTTATTCTCTTAGCAGATCTTAATGGGAACATAATACCTAATGCCACTGAACAGAGATACATATGCCTAACACTTAACCCTCCCCTTTCTTATACCACACACAGACTTTGTAATTAATTAAGTCCTTGCTCAATTAAAACTGTGTTAAAGATCAGTCACCTCCTTCCACCTGTTGCTAACATATTCCTTCCTAAAAATATTTTAAAGCCCAAACTTGAATATGGCCATTCTTTTCTCATTATTCATTCAACCCACAATACTTATGGAATGCAGACTGCTAAGAATAAAATCTGCAGATTGATTCTCTTAGCAGACCTCCAGGTATACCCTAGCAATTTGCTAAAAAATTCCAGATGGCTTTCAGTGTCTCATAGGGCCACTGTGTGCTAAAGCATGGTCACTACCCCCCTTTAAGACTGAAACTATTTTTACAAGACAATCCTAATGTACTCAGGAGTACACAGGACAGTAACTCCACTCTAGTGCACTGTCAGTAAAGAGCCATCTCTTGACTGAGATCTGCCATCGGGAACCACCTGCATACAGATCTCAAAAATCTAGAAAGCATCTAAAGCTTCAAAGGTGAACTTAAAGATCATCTGTTTACTGAATCTACCTGAAATTGCTACCATTACGATAGTTAGGTAACTTCTCATTCCATATCATGAATAATAGACAACATTTAATAAACTTTCCCAGCCTTTTAATGTGGCATTGTGTAAACATATATTTCACATGTAAATAGGAGTTTATGTATTATGTATGTCTGCACTGCATGTTATGCACATCTAAGCTCGCGTTTTTTATATGTGTTCTTTTTCAATGTAGTCTGACTGGATCTTTTAAAATTACTCTATCTGCATTCAATCTTACTATTTTCTGAATGTTGCTATGTACTTATTTTGCATATTATATTGTTGATCAAATGACTGTGATATCCCCCGGATTCTCTATGCCCTGCACGGTGTGCATGATTAGTGCAGGAGCTTTAACAGGCAATATGTCTGCCGTACGATCCAGGAACAGCATGCAGGGGCGTGCACGAGAGCTCCTACACTAATCATGCATGGATTAAGCCCTGGTATGTAAATCATCTCATTTGCAGGAGAAATTCATGCAAATGAGGTGATTTTGCAATCCAGGAAGCTTGCAATAGTCCATGCAAGACTAGTGCTATCTGCAGAAATGTACTCGGTTAGTAACCGAGTACATTTCTGCAAAATCCGAAACGGAGCTATGACAGCTCCAAATAAAGGCTGCATATCATTGAGGAAGCATGCCAATAACCAAGTATAAGCCCATTGGCATTGCAAACAATAATCACCAATCTCAGCTGTTTAAGCATAGGGCAGCAAACGGGATTAGGGGAAAATAATAAAATAAACCTAAAATAAGCATTCTAACTAAAAATCAGTATTCTGACATGCAAGTCAATGTCAGGCAGAAGACAACCTGGCCAGTGAGTAATGGTTCACAAGAGGGGAGGCTCAGTGTGAGACATGTAACTATGTATTAACAGGCAATCCTATGCAAATGAGGAGAAGGATAGTGAATCTCAGTTTGCCCCAGCATGTGAGGCAGGTCCCAACAGTGTAAGAGTATGAATAGCTGGGTGCAAGACTAAGATATAGGTGAAATCATGGGAGGGTGTCAGGCATACTGTAAGAGGACTGGAGCCCTGTGGCTCAGGATTGCTCCTAGCTTAGCATAGCTCAGCTCGGGGGGGGTGTCTATACCTACCTAGCACTCTTCACATAGCCTAAGCAGGTGTATGCGCCACGCACCGGGTTTTAAAGAAAAAAAAAGTAAACCAGGAAAAAGCAGCTCTGTGCTCATTTGAGCACTCTGTTAGTGCAGCACCCCCCTGGGCTTAAACAGGAAGGCAATGGGAAGGGAAAACAGCAGTAGGAAGGTAATCAAGGAAAACTAGCTTAGCTGGCAGGTGAAATGTATCAGAATCAGCCAATTACACAGGCAGCAGACCAGACCAGCCCATAACACTACTATAAGCTAAGGAAACACCTTCCCCTCTGTTTTTTCTTACACTCTACACCACCGGTGTATACAAGCGGGGAAGTTTTAACAAACCAACCTACAAAATGAGAAGGGCTGCAGCAGGCAACATAGAACAACATGTGCAAGAGGCTGAGGGTGGTGAGGATGTGAATGCTGCCAAACAACCCACAGTGAGGAGACGGAGAAGAGTGTACAGACCCAGGGTAACCTACCAGGGGTTACATGAGCTGGAGATAGTGGAGCACTACAGGGTGGACAGAGACCTCCTACAGCAAATTGTTGAGCTGTGCCAGCCACACCTGACACACCAAACTGACCAAGGGGAACCCATCCCAGTGGATACCAAGGTATGTGTAAGCCTAGGTATACTAGCCACAGGTACCTCCCAAAGCACAACTGAGGATATCATGGGGATCTCATGGGCATCAGCATCCAGAGTATTCCACCAGTTCCTGGATGCCATGTCAGCACATGCCAGTGACCACGTATATTTCCTCAGCACACATGAGGTGTTGAACAGCAATATGCGTCTCTTCCACCAAAAAGCAGAATACCTTGGGATAGTGGGTGCTATCGACTGCAGACATGTATGCATCAAAGCACCACCTGGTGAGCAGGGTAGGGCCTACATCAACTGCAGGGGAATCCCCTCCATCAACTGCCAGGTTGTATGTGATGCCCAGGGCATTATAATGAATGTGTGTGCTGGCTGCCCTGGAAGCTTTGATGATTCACACCTATGGCATCTGACGCAGCTGTCCAGAGATTTGCCAATGTGGACATCCCCTATGGTCACCTAGCGGGGGATGCTGGGTAAACACTGGAGCCGTGGTTGATGACACCCATCAGAAATGCACACATACCTGAACAACAATGCCATAATGAGGCACACACACAGTCCAGACATATAATAGAGCATGTGTTTGGGATGTTCAGGTCACGGTTCTGGTGTCTGGACATATACGGTGGAGCCTTGCAGTATTCACCAGCTACATGAACCCAAATTGTTATGGTATGTGCTATGCTGCACAATATGATCCTGCGGAAACAGCTGCAGCAGGAACAGCATGGGACAGGACCACACAGCCCCTCACCAGTGCCAAGGCCTGCACAGGCACAGAGTGACTCGGAGGAGGACCAACCTAAGCCTGCCCCAGTAGGAGAAGGAAGTGTGGCCAGTATGCCCTGGCCTTGGCAAAGAGGCAATGCATAGCACATGCACTGACACAGTAGGGACCCAGGGAATGATACCTCTCTCTGACTCGCACATACAGAAAAAGGGATGCCAAACATGACACTACCTGTGCTCAACCATGTATAGGGAGTGTACTATGTGCATCTGACATAGGCAGCCCCCCAGCACCATCTGCAAGTCTGGTGCACCCTCAAGGTAAGTCAATTAACCTACCAATTGCCAAATGGAGTAGAATGTGTTGTTACCTGTAGTTATGGTATGGATGTGAGCATGCAAGGGAATTGGGTGGCTGAATGTTATGGAAGCAGACAGTAGACACCCATAGTGTCACCATGACATCTGTAACACATAATGGAGTCACCATAGTAGCCACTACTACACAGGGTCACACAACTCACTGCAGGAAATGGGCTAAGTGACATGAGTCCATAAGACCCACACATGCCAGTCAGGAAAGTTCACATACCCAACAACAGTCTCAGCCAGTAGGACAGGTGTATTCAAACTCAAACAGAGCCTGTGCCATGGCCCCAGAATGATGGTTATGGTTAACCACCCCCCAGGCCTACACAAACAGACCACAGCAGGGCAGGCAGTGGGATGTTCGTTCTGAAGGGTAGGAAGTCAGACAATAATATGTAGGGCAACCAAAGCCATGATCTGTAGTACACTGATATGCCTCTAGTCAGCATGATAGTTAGCAATACAGAATGAAATGGAGTACCTGACATACCAGTACAGTCATAGAAAATGTGTACAAGTGTCATGTGTGCCCCCCACATCCTACATAGTAATATAATAACAGTCAGGTGTGCCCCCCAACCCTGTGTAGAAATGTAGAAATAGTCAGGTGTGCCTCCCCCATCCTACATAGTAATGTAATAACAGTCAGGTGTGCCCTCACCACTCCTGTGTAGAAATGTAGAAACAGTCAGGTGTGCCCCCACTGCTATGCAGAAATGTAGTAACAGTCAAAGCCAAATGATTGATGGATACCCTGCATTGACATCATGCTACCTGTTGGTGTACAACACAAAGGTCAGCACTGCAGCACAAATTACCTGGACATGATCCATACATTAAATACAGACGGCCATACTGGGCACGCTCACACACTTAAACACATGAAGGCCATGACTGCAAACACTGGTGGACCAGACATATTTGGCAGTTGCAGTTGTTAGTGCGGACACTCGTCAGTATGCACCACTCATGACTTGCACACACAGTGGATAGGAATACAGACATATATATCAGGACAACACACTATAATAAGCCAAAGGTAGATGTACATAGAAGTGTGGAAGAGGGTGACAGTGACAAGGAGCCATCCAGGCCTGTCCCACCCAGCACACAACCAGAGGGCCCCAACACATGAGGTGCAGATGTCACTCACTGCAGATACTAGCCACCAGTATCTGTCAGCATTACAGACTATGTGTGCACGTCCCAGTTGTGCAATATGACTGTACAAGGAAGTCGTCATTTGGCAGCTGTATACACGTACCTGTGACATATGACCCCATGTGTGCCCGCATGTGGTGTGTCAACCCCTAGATGAATGGGTTCTGGCCCATGCACACACTGCCCTCCGCATAGCCCTACTATGACAAGCTTGCTGAGGTCATCCAATGTGAAATACACCTTTGGGAGAGTAGTAGTCCAGTAATTTCCATAGCGTGTCCTTTAACTGTGTATTGCTGTTGTGTGGTAAAGTGCTTAGATCGGAGTTCTAACCTCAGACTTGGCAACTGTGAGTGTGTGTCTCTGATTGTGTAGAGAGCAATGCTTTTTAGGGTACTCACACACCTTACAATTCATATACTCAAGTTTGGCAAGGCTGCTGATGTCATCCAATGTGATATACACCTTTGGGGAAGGTGTACTCCAGTAATCTCTGTGGTGCACACTATAACTGCGTAGTGCTGTAGTATAATAAACTAGTTAGGTAGGG
Organism: Protopterus annectens; assembly: GCF_019279795.1. Classification (NCBI taxonomy): domain Eukaryota; kingdom Metazoa; phylum Chordata; order Ceratodontiformes; family Protopteridae; genus Protopterus; species Protopterus annectens. Next base: position 240,049,519 of record NC_056729.1, on the reverse strand, counting down.
GTGCTATTCCCAGACATTGTAAGTGTGAATGCTGGTGTGTGTTTCTTTGTCAGAGTAGGAAGCAATGTTTTTGAGGCCATTCACAGGCACTACAACCTCCATTGCCCTACTTTGGCATGTCTGCTGATATCATCAACTGTGAAAAACACCTTTGGGGTAAAAATCTCCCAGTAAGCTGCGTGCTGCGTGCTGTAACTGTGTAATGCTGTAGTGTGATAAAGTAGTTAGGTAGATGTTCTAACCCCAGACATGGCAATTGTGAGCATCTGTCAGTTTCTGATTATGTAGAGAGCAAAACTTTTTAGGGTACTCACACTCCTTACAATTTATATACTCAACTTTGAAAAAAGGCTGCTGATGTCACCAACCTAGAAATACACCTCTGGGAAGGTTGCAGCCCAGTAATCATCGTAGCGTGTCTTGTAACTGTGTACTGTTGTAGTGTGATAAAGTAGTTGGGGAGGTGTTCTAACCCCAGACATGACAATTATGTGTGTGTGTGTGTGTGTGTGTGTGTGTGTGTGTGTGTGTGTGTGTGTGTGTGTGTGTCTGTCTCTGACTGTGAGAGAGCAATACTTTTTAGGGTACTCACACTCCTTACAATTCATATACTCAACTTTGCCAAGGCTGCTGATGTCACCAACCTAGAAATACACCTCTGGGAAGGATGTAGCCTAGTCATCTCTGTAGTGTGTCCTGTAACTGCATACTGCTGTAGTGTGATAAAGTAGCTAGGTAGATGTTCTAACCCCAAACATGACAATTGTGTGTGTCTGACTGTATAGAGAGCAATGCTTTTAAGGGTACTCACACTCCTTACAATTCATATACTCAACTTTGGCAAGGCTGCTAATGTCACCAACCTAGAAATACACCTCTGGGAAGGTCGTGGCCCAGTAATCCCTCTAGCACATCTGGTAACTGCGTACTGCTGGAGTGTGGCAAATCTGGATGTTTTGTGTGTGTTCCAATGTCTGTGCACGGAGCATTGCAGTATAGGCTAGTCACATGCAGCACATTTGAAATGCCCACTTTGGTAATCCTGCTGATGTCATCCATTGTGAAATACACCTTTGAGGAAGGAATACTTCAGTAATGTCCGTGGCACCCGCTATAAGTGCATAGTGCTGTAGTGCAAAAAACTAGTTAGGTAGGGGAATTACTCCAAGAAATGACAGTTGAGTTTGTCTGTGTGGGTGTGTTTGTAACTCATATCCTGTGTAGAGGTGGCTGTGTGTGTGTGATACCAGTGGCCAGTGTGAAGTGGGTTTTGCATATTTCTTATATGGTGGCATTAGTATATATCACAATGTCAGCCGTACTGGGATAACAGATGTAAAATAACTGAGAGGCTGGGGTGCAAAGCCATACCCATACATGTGACATCAAGGCCGGGCCATGACAGTTAGCAACCCCAGTATTACGCAGATCACACTCTCTACCCATGTGTCATACACACACATGCCTAGGCAACAGCCAATATTTGGGTAGTACACTGCATATCGGCCACTGATAGTAACTATGGAGTGATAGCAGTAGGCTACAGAGGGCATGTCACCTTGCCCATCTGTCCAATATGCATGTACATGCAGACAGTGCACCTCCCCCATGTTCCCTGATGGACACCTGCACCACCTGTAGTGCCTTCACATGTGACCCACAATGGACATACCATGCCTGACAACCTGCCCTGTATGGACAGATGCCACTGACACTAGGGAATGCTGTTATCATGCTATCAATGTAGGTGCAGGGTAAACCTGCTGCTCATTACCAGTTTCTGCCACAGGTGGGCAAGACTGGCACATCTGATGATAATCTGTGTTCGCAACATGGGACAGACACCCCAGGTACAGTTTTACAACATGTCACTGTACATGCATGTGGGATGTGTGCATATCCTAGACACCATCCATGTCATGGACTAAGGAACACATACATGACAGGTGATGCACAGCATTGGCCACACACAATAGTCACCCAGGTGACTGGATGGGGGACACAATACCCACCTGTGTGGGCAAATGCAGAAACTACACAGCCCTGAGCCACAATGCAGACCATTGCCATGTGGCCTGATGCCAAGGTATACCCATCACCTACCTTTGTATAGCCTGCTGACACAGTTGACCACCACACACCCATGCAGACATGCACTCATGCATGTCAGTACTGGCACCCAGTGTGTTTGTGTGTGTGTTGTGTGGTGCATATGGCCACATCCACACTCACTACAACCCCCATGGGCATACTGAAGCATGCTGTCCAATGTCTGACACCTCCTCATAATCTTTACCCTTACGACTTCCATATGACCTGTGTGGTGCATGTGATACCTGCACAGTGATGTATTGTGGCAATCCCACTACTGATGAGTTGTACTCCTGGGCCTGCCAAGTGTGTCAATGTGTGTGCGTCCCTGTGAGACTGTGGCTGTGTTGATGCTGGCACCTGTTCATGGAGACAGGCATGTGTATGTCACCTACCTTATATGTACCCTATCCCTGTTGCAGATGTCACTCACCATCACATATATGTTCTGAGTGCTCCACAACAGGTAACCATGTGGCACATCCAATAACTGCATCTAACTGTGATAGCACTACATAGTTGTCGGAGGTTTGATACACTGTACTGGTAAGTGTGTGACACAAACATGCTACAGTATTACTCTCCCACCCCTCCCTGACAGGTATTTGCCTCTGTCTGCCTCTCTCACCCCCTCTCTGGTGGATGTGGAGACCAGCAGCAGCATGTGTACTTTAAGTGATGCTCATGATCAGCTGATGGCCTCTGCATGAATTGCAGCCCTCCTCTAGCTGATTGCATGTAGAACAGCTGTGGTAACATTCCCATAGCGAATTGCATAGAAACACACTCCAATATCTAGGAACATCATGGTGGTGTTGGCCCTTTTCATTCACTGTGAGCAGGAACTAGATGTGTTGTTTGGCAAACAGCATCTCAGATGGATTGGGGATTTACTTCTAACAACATACACTGTGGAAAGAAGGCAAGAAACAGGAGGGGGATGTACCTGACCTGACTACAGACTGTAAGTGCTGCTATACTGCTTTTGGAGTAATGTTGGTTTAACAGTGTTTGTCTGGATATGGCTGTCGTACATGTTGCAATACCTACCATGTCAGTTCCATGTTTATGAGGAATCCCTATTTGCAGGGTCATCTGTAGATTGGCCAGTGTTGTGCCTTTGTTTTTTTGTGTTAGCCACGGAGAATCTATCTGTGGACTGCAGAAGGTAGTGTGAGGATTGCAGTCTGTAGATGGTGAAGGCTGTGACAGATACTGACTTCATATCCCTCATAGGACATATGTTGCAACAAACCCTGTTACAACAGTAAATGTCTGAGGATATCACAACAACATGTCAATATTGGCCCTGTGTATGAGCTTCCATCCACACCTCTGTCACCCTTTGTACGTATGTCATGTATGACATGGTGCATATGTTCCATACACCATAATTAGTGTCATTTCTGATAACAAGCCAGTGATATATCAGACTGCTACACATGTTATGTACAGTAGGGGTTATATTTCATGACATAACCTGGACATTCTGTGGATGATTGTACAGTACTGAGGTCTGTGTACTTATGGTGAATGTCGGCAGTGTGTATATTGTTAATATGTACTTTTGCCTGTGTATAGACTGTGGTAGATGTCATTGTTCTAGCTCCCCTCCTATTTGATGTTACATGCTGCCCCACTGCATGGTACCGTATTGGCGTACATGTTCATACAGCCATACACACACATGTCCCATACCATAGACAGCCATCAGACCAAACTGTGTAGCAGCCCAGTATATGTAGGGTCATTCTGTGAATGGTACATATGAGGATGGTGTAGAACAGATACTCCATATACTGGAATATTATGCTAGCGTACCATATGAAGCTGTGGCTGTGTTCACATTGGTTGTAGTTATGCACTTTCACACAGGTGTATCTTACCCTGTGCTGTGACATGCCTGTGGAGCCTGCTATATATGCAGGTACATGTGCATTCTCCCATAGGGGACGTAGGCCAGTGTTGAGCCAGTCTCCCTGTAGCCTGCACAGTGCATTGTTACATGCCTAGCAGCTTAATGTACTTACCCAGTGAGATGTCATGTGCAGATACTTGTCAGATGTACTTTTGCCGTGCCTCCCTTAAAAGTCATGTACGTCAGACAGAGCAGTGGGATTCTGTACAGATGTATGTCAGCATCTAGTGGTAGTATGTGGCCATGGCACCCCTGCACCAGCAGTCATTATGTGTTAGGCCAGACAGGAGTGTGTGAATGCATAACCCCTGGTGGCAAATGTATACCAGTCATTATGTGTTATACCCATCTACATGGCTGTCTACATCCATACTGGAAGGCATGTTACACACGTTGTGCACTAAGGGCTTATGTATATACCTCTGGACTGTACAGGGTGTGCCAGAATTTCCACATATATTGGCCAATATCTCTGCTGCAGTTGACAGGGCCATTACATGCTAGCAGCGGTACATTTCAATGATTTCCTTAGGATGGCTGTCAGTAGCCAATGGCACACATGTTAGAAGCAGATGTGACCTTCCACACACACCATGTCTGTAAAGACAATCCCAACAACAGTAACAATAGTGTACTAATATTCCTGCTATATATATGACTACACATGTGTAGTACTCCCAATTATTACTGTGATGGCAACCACCTACTACAAATCCCTACATCATGTGGGCATGATCCCTTTACATTTCCTGTGTGATGGACATCCTACCTGTGTGTGGGCATCAGTGTTACAGACAGCAGGTAGCACTACCTCTTACAGGAGAGCCTGCACACTCAGGGCAGCTACATAACTGTAGGAGGTTCAGGTACTACAGACAGAGTGTGAGTAGAGGTTTGTTATGCTTTGTATAGCACTGGTGTTACACGGTGTGTGTGTACAAACAACTATACATTGGAATGCAGTCTGTCTGCATAGCTTTCAACTGTGGGCCTATCCTTTTGGTGACCAGAGGTGTGCCTATCATGTGTTGTTTGTCCACCACACAGGTCCTGTGTCAGATATGTCACTGGCAGTGTGTGTGTTGAGTGCTATCAGTACATGGCTACATCCATTTCTGTTTCTGACGTCAGTACCCTGACTAAGGGTATGCTGCAGACTATCCTGTAACACCAGCAACCTGCTTAGTGTATGGCAACAGTTCTCCACATGTGCGTCTGTGTCCCAGCCTCTGCTCACCGCCTACATATCAGGCTTTGCACATATGGCATGCTGTAGGCAGTTGTTCCATAGTGGGCTGTGAGTACATCAAACTGCCATTGCTGCCAGCATTCCACGTCTTTTGTATCCCACACACACATATGGTGGAGCTGGGGCCATATATGTGTGGGAGCCACCGAAACAACACATGTATGCTCTTATGCACTCCAGAGGCCGGTGTGTGTAACAGTAGTATACAGCCCTGTATTAATGAGTCGGGGGGGAGCACCATAAATGACCTAGGCTGTTAAAATATGTGGGGGTATCAGGGGTGAGCCACCTTAAGGTATCTGGATGTATGTATACTTCACCTATATTTACATTGCTTACATATCCTGGGTTAATGCAAGCCTACTGCCTCCTGACATACAGATTGTTATGTTTGTCAGTGTGCATGTGATGGTGTCAATTATGCATTATTATGTAACAGTTGCAACCCATTTGATCACATGAAGTCTTTACCATCTACTCATGTTGTACAAAGTGTAGATAGAGGCTGCTGAACTATACACCTGCATTACATACTGTTGATTGTTTGGTATCCTGTGGCACAGACTGTCCTCACTACTGTACAAATCGAAGGGCTTGGCCTGGACAGCAACAGTTGTGAACCTTTCCAGACTACTGTAGTAGTATAACTGTTACACATTTGCATTCATTTGTGTATATGGATGTCAGTGTCTGAACAGCTATATGACATGGTGTATAGAACTTTAATAGTACACAGTGAAAGGTAGTACATTTCTGCAGACCTGTGTGTGGTGTTTTCCCTATGACCTCTCTGTGGGTATATGTTGCAGGCAACAAATGTCAATTGTATGGGTGGCCCATACAGTGTCCAGTTGTTCAGGTGTTAACTGTAGGCATAGTGGCTGTTCCATATTGTGTGCACCTTCTACATATGTATCGTACTGTACATATATCCTCTCTGTACTCGTCTTTTCTAGACCTAACACCACTCAAGTATTCAACTGCGGTACCACCTTTAACATTCTTATAAGAAAAGCGCAGTCCGGGTCTGAACTGTCTGCAAACAGCTACAGTTAACTTTGAGTATGTGTCTACCTGTTTGAGCCAATCTTCATTTTCCCCTGGAGAGCACTGTGCTTTGGCTGTAAGCAGCCCCCCCCCCCCACCACCACCACCACACACACACATCTTCCACTTTCTCTTATTCCCTTCTGTTAGTATAACTGATCAATACTGTGTGTTTGTTCATTTAAACTATGACCACAGTAGCCTACTGATACAAGGTTATCCTGTTTTTCCACCTGAGAAATTAAGAAAAGACTTACAGTTTCAGAGCAGTCCATAGTCAGTTGTGATTGTTTCTTAACACATACTTGTCTTGCTTTGTGATTGTTTCCAGCCCCTCATACAAGAACCTAACAGGGTCTCTACCCGCTACGCTCCCCACCCTGCCCCCTATTACCTCCCGCCCCCAGTGGTCCCACCTTTATTGCACTCAAACCCCTCCCATCTTTCCAATAGCCAACCACAGCTCTAACCCAACACTACCTCCTCCATATTCCCCCTACTCTCACACCTCCTCAACTGACATGTACAAGCATACCTTTCCTTTGCTCACTGCATGCACTCTCCTTGCATATCTTACATCCTACCAAAGCTCCATCATTCCCCCACTCAACCACTACCACTGTACTACTACTCACACCACCACCCATGTCTCACCCATACTCAGCTCCCCTCCCACCAGCTCAAGAACCATCCCTATGCACCCCCCACATATTCTACCAACTATATTACTCAAACGTAAAGCATCCCTACAACTTAACATAGTAACCCTCCCACCATACCTATCACCCACAGAGCACAATCATAAAGTTTCCCTTATAAACAAACACATTCGAAAACTGAGAAAACTAATAATCTCATGCATATCAAAACTAGCCCTAAGTGGAGACATCCACCCCAACCCTGGCCCTACCATCTCCAACCCCAATCCTCATAATCAGACTAGAAACCACAACTTCTCCCATATTACAGCCAATAGAAAGCCAAGTGACTTCCTTCTACTAAGCCTAAATATTAGAAGTATATCCAACAAGGTCCATGAACTCCATGCCAACATAGACTTATACTCCCCAGATATAGTCATCCTGACAGAAACCTGGCTAAAACCTCACATTACCAGTGAGCAAATACTCCCTACAGGTTACGGCATAGTAAGAGTAGACCGGCTAAACAAAAAAGGAGGTGGTGTAGCTATAATATTTAAACAGCATCTAAACATCCAGATCTTAAAATCATCAGCTCCACAAATAGGCAATGAAGAAATAATATATACCAACCTCAAAATTAACCAAAACAAAACCATCAACATAATTGGATGCTACTTCCCACCTGGCCAAAACATCCCTCCACTAGAAAACCTCCTCAGCTGGTCTACCCACCATCTTCCCCAAGAAACTATCATCTTAGGTGATTTCAATATTGACTGGCAATCCTGTTCTGGCAACAATCCAACCCATCATGTACACCTTCATGGCTTCACCCAACTAGTCCAGTCACCAACAAGGATAAATAAAAACTCCAGCAAGCACACTACCCTGGATTGGATACTAGTCAGTAAGAACCCCCAGTCATATATAACAGGCTGCTTATCAGATAGCCTCAGTGATCACTCCCCAGCATTCCTACTCGAAAAATACCTGTACCAAGCTAAACCTGTCATCTATCGTCAAATACGTAAAAAAATAACCTTTAACCCACTCACATTCATCTCATCCCTCAAAGAATGTAACTGGCATGCTCTAAAGTACCTCAGTTTAGATGACGCAGTTGAATTTTTTAATACTACCTTCCTGAACATCCTTAATTACCATGCCCCCATAAGATTTTCCAGAACCAAAGCACAACCCTCCCCATGGCTATAGAAAACCATTAAGTCAGAAATGAAAAACAGGGATAACGCCTGGGAGCACTGGCGCAAAACCAAAACCCCCGCAGTTAGACAGAAATTCCTAGAACTATGCAATAGAGTCAAAAAGCTAATAAAATGGGACAAATTCCAATACTACCAGTCTGCCTTAGACTCCTCACAACACAGCCCCAAACAATTCTGGTCCTCCATAAACTCCATCCTCCACCCAGGTAAAGTCAGTACCCCTCCTCCTAACATCCCTCACTCCTCAGAAAATATTGCTACCTCATTCAACACACACTTCACCCAAACCATACTATCACTAGCTAAACAACACAACCCTCCCTCCAACCCACACCTTCAACTAGTAATCTCCCCACTGCCTTCTCTTTTCTCCTGTACCTACCTCCAACATAAAAAACTCTTAACTAAACTTAAACCCACCAAATTAGCAGCAGACAACCTCCCAAGTGAATACCTACAAATCGCAGCTGATGCTCTGGCCTACCCAGTATCCATCTTGATTAACCGATCTCTGTCGGAAAGTTACGTTCCCACATTGTGGAAAGTCTCACATATAATTCCCCTCCACAAAGGCGGACCCTCTGCAGAACTAACCAATTACCGCCCCATAGCTATTCTCTCTCCACTCTCCAAAATACTAGAGAGATGCATACACTCTCAGGTCTCACACTACCTCCTTACTAACAACCTCCTTTCCAGTACTCAGCATGGTTTCCAACCAAACCATAGCACCACCACTGCCTTACTCTCCTTTACTAACACTATCCTTCAGCATAAAAACAATGGCTATCTCTCCTCTGCTACTTTCCTAGACCTATCTAAAGCATTTAACATGGTCTCACACAAACAACTTCTCTCTGTCCTCAATAACCTATCCTTCTCACAATCAGTCACCAACTGGTTTCAGAGTTACCTGCCTGACCGCCAACAATCTGTTGTATGGCAGAATGACATATCTCCCCAACTACCTGTCTCCATAGGGGTTCCCCAAGGATCCATCCTTGGACCCCTACTTTTCTCTGTTTACACCAATAAACTAGCCTCTGCCACCAAACATGGCACACTCATCCAATACGCAGATGACTCAACCATCATCTGCTCAGCCCAGTCCCTACCCAAACTGCAAAAATCACACAGGAAGCCTTTTCCTCTGTTGAAACATGGTTATCCAATGTCCAATTAATACTCAACCCAAACAAAACTAAACTACTCATCTTCCAACCCACCAAACATACTCAAAACAACTCTCACTTTAACATCACAGCAAAAGACAACACCACTATATACCCAACTGAACACACCAAATTGCTAGGAGTGGAAATAAACAATAAACTAAAATTTGACATTCACATATCCATGACCATAAAAAAAGTCCACAAAAAACTAGGAGCATTATACAGAAATAAACACGTTCTCACCAAAGCAGCAAAGATTTTAATAGCAAATTCCCACCTTATCTCCACCCTACTTTATGCCTCTCCAGTATATACCAACCTAAGGCAATGTGATCTAAACAAGCTAGAGACCTGCTACAACAAAATTGCCAAATTCACCACAGGGACATCCTACCGTAGTCACCACTGTCTCTCACTTGCTGAACTGGGCTGGCTTGAACTCCCTCACCTCCTTCAGTGGTATCAACTCTCACTCGCCCACAAACTAGTAAACCATCCACTAAATGTCCCATCCCTCCAGAATCTACTCCAACCCTATTGCACCACCAGACCACTAAGATCCAGCAACAAAAATCACTTGCAGATCACTAAAGCCAATAACTCTGCTGGTGAAGCACTATTCTCTTGCGCCATAGCCAAATTATGGAACTCACTCCCACCCACAATTACCTCCGTACCATCATGCACCAACTTCAAAACTTTATTAAAAGCGCACCTAAAAACATGCTGGCTATGCCCTTGCAACTCCCACTCTAATATCATCCACCCCATCCAACTACTACCTTTCTTTCACCTCCACTAACTACCTTGATGATAGCAAGCTCAGATGCTCATAAGCCTAGTACTTATTATACAGCAGGAACTTCTCATTGTTACATTTGTTAATGCCTGTTATGTACTTCACAGATAAAGATTCTAGTTGTCTACTGATGTACTATGTTCTTCATCTGTAAATATGTTGTAAGTAATTTCTATGTTAAATTGTTAATCGCTATGTAATCCAATGTAACTACTGTCTGTTTATTTTAGTGTGGAGCTTTTCTCCCCGGGCCTCCGCTGAAAATGGACCCATGTCCAGTCGGACACTCCCGGTCAACAAATTTAAATAAATAAATAAATAAATGACTATATCTGCATGTGTATGTGTAGTCACATGTATATACATATATACGTATATCTATATCTATATATATATATATATATATATATATATATATATATATATATATATATATATATATATATATATATGCATACACACACACACACACACACACACACACACACACACACACATATTATACATATATATATATATGTATATAGGTATCTGCATATCTCTGTATCCGTATCCTGGGGATGTTGATGGCTTCCACAGTTTACATTTCCTATGGGAGGCAGACTGTACTGCATGATATGTCACCAATACCAGCATGACATCATACAGGTGGCTAAAAGTACTGTTGACATCTCATGCCCATGTCATGTCAGGTCCTGGTTATGGGTTCTGCAACACTTGGCAGTGTATTGCAGGGCGGACGTGTATGGCTGTGGGGGGGGGGCTATTTGTACAAGATGTATAGTGTGTGGGGCCTCCCAACCCCATTAACAGTGCATGTGGACATATGTGTGTTTGTTACTCTGCCATTGCTATCTACAGATGTTTGGCCATATATACCGATATAGAAATATATATCTGCTTACATATAAATAACTATGTCCATATATACCTACATAGATGTATGCCTGCATGCACATATTTAACTTGCTGTGTATATGTATACATATAGGTGTAGACACATATATGCGTCGATGTAGGCATTTGCATGTATATATGTTCATATATATTTATATAAATGTATAGAGATTTAGAAAGGATTTATATCTACATATATAGATATGTTGTATCTGTTTACAGATTAATATATTTCCACACATACATCTAGATGATGGTATGCATTCTCTGTACTTCTACATTACCTGACTGGATATGTTTGTGAAAACAATAGTGCTATGCATATCTCCCATGGCTTTGTGGTATATCACTTTGTGTATGGGTTGCAGGTTCTTTGGTTTGAGCCTTGCAGGAGCAGTTTGTTTTGTTGCTGGGCAGAACATGGCCCGTTAGATACAGACAGCTTAAGGCAATTTTTAGCAGTTGTAAGCAGGTCTGCGCGGTGGTAAGCACTGCCTACACAGGTTAAGCAATATAGAAGCTAACTGACTGTAACAAACTGTAACCAGCAGTTGGCAGTGCTTAGCTCCACGCAAACCCGAGCAAACCCGCTTACAACTGCTTTAAAGTGCCTTAATCATTCTGTATCCAATGGCCAGTGTTCTGCCCAGCAACAAAATGAACAGTTCCTGCAAGGCTCGAAAACAGGACCCTGCACACCATACACATAGTGACTTACCACTCAGCCATGGCAGATATGCATAATCATGATGTTTTCACAAACATATCATCCAGCCCAGGTATTCAACACTAAGGGGAATGTATTCCACCATGTAGATGTATGTGTGTGTGTGTGTGTGTGTGTGTGTGTGTATATATATTTATATTTAAATGGATATAACATATATATATATGTAAATATGTATATAGAAATACATACATATATGTATGCCAATGCATACATATATACATAGATACACATACATCTATAGCTATATATGTATACATCCATATGTCCACATATATACAGCAATAAATATATATTTGTGTACATATATATGTGTGTGTGTGTGTGTGTGTAAACATATATATGGTTCACCTTTCAAAAGGAGAAAATCAGTTCTCCGAAAGCTGTAAGGTCGAACGTAGGTTTTCAACATTGCACAATCTTGGAATAAATGCATTGAATGTGCAATGAGCGAATGTCACTATGCATTCACTCATTGCAGATTCGGCATTTTGTGTGTAGATTGCACTATAGTGGGGATCGGGAAAATGTCCCATTCCCCACTGTAGTGCGATCTCAGAGTTAGAATATTAAAGTAGGGGGTGTGGGGGGTGCAGGCCTGCATTACAATATGTATTCCAACTTGTAGTTCGAAAAGCAGCAAATCTGCTTTTCGATTTGCTGAGTTTTGAACTTCGGTGCAATTCAAAATGACAGATTTGTCCTTTCAGTTCACAGAAAGGGCCATTCAGAGAAATGACTGTCTCCCTTTCAAAGGTAAACCCATATATATCTATATAGGTATATATGGACATACATCTGTAGATGAAATTGGGAACATAACCAATACATATATGTCCACATGCAACATTAATGGGTTTGAGAGACCCAAACAACATACGTCTGGCACGGATAGGTATCCTCCCCCACAGCCAAACATGTCTGGCCTGCAATAAACAGACAACCTTAGCAGATCCCATAACCAGGACCCTACACGACAAGGGCAGTACATGTTAACAGTACTCCATCCCACCTGTAGGATGTCAGGCTGGCATTACTAACATATCATGCAGTACAGTCAAGTGAAGTGTCATGCTTGGGGGAACCCCCTGGGCAGGTGAAGTAAGTAGCTGGGATCCCTCATACGATCCAACAGGCCCACACCTGACAATGGATTCACCAATGTTGGCAAGGACAACCACAAATCCATCATGTCACCTGGGAACGATCACCCAGTAACCTGATGAGCCTGGACTGCAGGGACATGGAACATATCAACAATGATCCCATGGTCAATGTCACTGGTAATCTTAAAACCCTGGACACCACCAATGTTGGACTTGTCAAAGGCAGAGAATACAACCTGAACCTGGTATACCTCTTTGACGCAATCATGACAGGTGTGGATGAGGGTTAGGAGGTGCATACAGCCTATGTAGATCATAGCAGGCTTTTGTACACCATCCCACATGAAGGAATCTGTGTAGATGTTAAGGGATCTACCTCTGTTCACAGAATATGTTTCCCCAAGACTGCTTGGCAAATGCCTAAATTCCACAGGTACCATCCCATGGACATACAGTCCTTCACAGGTCATAGATGTGTTAATGCCCTCTTCCACACAGTAGAGGTGGGAAGTAATACTTGGGGTTGCCATAACTCACTGGGTGTGGCTGTTGTGGACACATCCACCATTGTTGCAGTTACTGTTGCATCTATCCCTCCACATAGCTGTCTGTAATACTGTACAGTGTATATCAGGTTGGTTAGTTGTTGTTTACACCATTTACAGTAATAGAGCACCTCACACCCTGCTAAGGGTAGGGCTATGCCACCGGCATTGACACACCCATGTTACTGATGTGAGGATCGCAGTAGAGTGGGGAAAGGGACATACACCCTACTGATGGCATGTTCAATGTCATTCGAATAGCAGACTGCATATATACCAATGTGTGGTTGTGCCTATCCTGTCTTGGTGGGATTACATGGCAACAGATGTGCTGCATGCACAGGGACATACCTCCATGTGTACAGTCTTGTATCTGTACTGCATCCAAATCAAAGGCTCAGTGAGTTGTATCCAGCCATGTCATGTGTACCACCCACTACACTTACTGGTGTCCACTGTAGAAGGCCTGCTGACACTACTACATCCATCAGCCATGTGGCACATGGACAACCACAACATAATCAGAATAAATAATGGTGAAAACAATACAACATTGTTAATTACAGCTATACTGCATCATGGCTGCACAGCTTCACCTTCCAGGATGCTAGCATTTCACTTTACTGCTGACAACATGTTACATAGCATTCCATTGCTGTACTGTTGTACAGTCACCCTGTGCATCAGCACCATGTTAGCCTGTCCCTGCATCAATGTTACAGATGACAGGATGTGGCACAGGTATCATCATATGCACAGGGTGTGTTGTTGGTTTGCCAGAGGCCTAGGCTGAGCCATACAATTGACAATGTGTGTGTGTGTGTGTGTGTGTGTGTGTGTGTGTGTGTGTGTGTGTGTGTGTGTGTGTGTGTGTGTGTGTGTGTGTGTGTGTGTGTGTGTGTGAGGGGGCTGAGTAGTGTTATGGGCCAATGGTGATATTGTGTGTGCACGTATGTGGTTGCCCAGGTTTGTTGTTTATGTGTGTGTGTCTGCATGCACACAGTTCTACCATGTGGCAACCCTATGCAGGGATTTGTGAGACAACTGCAGACTGTACCTGGCAGGGTTTGCAGTTCACTGTCTCTGGCCATGGACACGGGACCTGTGCCTGGCAGGGGTGCCACATGCAGTATCAGGTACAAGGCCAGATAGGGTACTGTCCCTCGAGGTTGACAAACATCCACTGGATCCAGGTCCCTCCTGGGACTGGCCAGGGCCATGTGCACATGGTCTGCTATGATGGTCTGTGGACAGCTCCCACCCACAGTGCTGGGGCTTGTACTACCACTAATGGAGCGGCTGTGACTGGTGAGACATCCATGGCGACCTCCAGCTGCTGATGTTGCTGGCATACGTCCATGTGGCTGCCGCAACCATCCCAACCTGTCTTGATGCAGGGACATGACATTGTTGATGAGATCCAATGTCTCACCCCACCATCTATCCATGAACTCAGTGTAATTACCAATGGCACCTTCTAGGTCACGGATGCTGTAACTTGCAAAGGCGTGATGAGCCCTCTGCACCCTTAGACCCTGTCTGGTGTACCGTCCCATTCGTGTCTGTGCCTCCATGACATCCTGGAACATGTGTGTGGCAGATATAGATGTGGCACGTCTGCCAGGGGCATGATGACCAGCAGTGCTTTAACGAGCACCCCTAAACATCTGCCTATGTGATACCCTGCCGGACATCTGGCTATGGCTGCTGTGTCCTGACACATGTGCCATAGATACCACACTGTCCTGGCCAATGTGAACTGTAGACTGTCCCTCAGCTAAGGCCAACGGTGATGAGGTATGTAGAGGCAGTGTGACTGTGTGCATGGATGGGTTGGATACTTGTGGGATGTCAATTGGTGGTCCAGTGGCAGCCCCTGTTTGTGTCTCAACACACCTATCCTCATGGTCACTGTCTGTATCAGTGACATCAAATTCCCTGCGGGAGGGACACAGATGCACATCGCCATCTGTGAGGGGAAACAGGACCTGTACATCACCACTAAACAGTACACACACACACACACACACACACACACACACACACACACACACGTGTGCACACATGGCAACACACATGCAGTCGACATACATGACAACCCATACACTCCACCAGACAGCACCTACAGACAACTCCAGCACCCCCATAACACACACAATAGCAGGTGATGGTGCAGTACAGTATCACACACAAACCTGTAATTACACACATGTCAGCATGCAGGACATGTGGTGCTCTACAGCATGCAGTGCAACTGTAGTCAATCCCCTTTACCAACATTATACATGGCTGTGATGCATGGTTTCTGTTAGTAGGTGATGGCTCTCCCCCTGGAACACACTGCACCCATGTCCACAGCATTGCTGTGCATCTGTTCAGCATCCTGGCATGTACTGTGCACCATACCTCACAGGTGTACAAACCATTGCAGGATGTGTATGTGAGTGTCAGTTATGTTTCTTCTGCTGCTCAGAGCCTCTGTGTGTTTCTGGATTATATGTGGACACGTGTTTTGTGAATGCCTGATGTGTATTCACAGGTGTGCATCAAAATAAAGTGCCAGCACCCAAGATGAGCTGAAATGAATAAATTTATTATAGAAACAAGTGAACTAGACTGGTTTCAGCATATAGCTTTCTTCAGTAGTATAAAAGGAAACCCTGGCAGGAGCCAGTAATTTATACACAAGTTTCAATACAAAATATGACATCATTTCCTGTCTTAGGAAAAAATTAAATAGTTACCATAAATCCATACAAAATAATTGTTAACAAAAGATGAAGTATAATTAATCAGAACCTAATTGATGATGGTGTCTAATAGCACAAACAAGCTGAAAATGAAGTGCAAATAAATATGATTAATAGAATAGAAAACTTACAATTTATCATTTAGTCCTGGGGAAAAAAGGCCCCCCAATTTAATAATCCATTTTCTTTCCTTGTTATTGAGTATGTCGTGCCAACCTGTTTTGAATGACCGATTGCCAATAATATGATCAATAATAATAAATGAGAATTTGGCTGTAGGATGGTTAATAGTATGTCTGTACAAAGCATTTGTAATGCGTGCATTTCTAATATCCCCTAAATGTTCTGACACTCTAATCCTGAACTGTCTGGAAGTCTGACCCACATAGAAGGCTTGGCAAGTACATGTAGCTAGGTAGACAACCCAGTCCGTGCTACAGTTGCCAAATTCATATATGTTGTATAATTGTCCAGTGTTCCTACTGGTGAATGTTTTAGTTTTAAACATATAGTTACAGAAGCTGCAATTCCCACATGGATATGATCCTATTACTTTGTCCCCCATTAGAGTTCATTGATGAGTAACTGCTTCCCTAAATTTTGTTTTCTTAAAGTAAGAAAAATGTGATCCCAAGGTCTTTCACTTTTTATATGAAAATGAACATCTGTTGCCCAAAACATCATCCAAGTCATTGTGAGATTTTAATATATTCCAGTGCTTGTTAACTATTTCTGAGAGTTGAGCGGTGTTTCTCCCATATGTGGTAACAAATCTCAAGATGTCCTGTTGATTTTTGCTGGAATGCTGTTGATATTGCAGTAGACTGTCTCTTGACTGGTTTTGTGTCCAACGCATAGCTGAACCAACGTTGTTTTTAGTATACCCCCTTGTCAAAAATCTGTTGGCCAAGTCCTCATGGTGCTGTGATAATTCTGGTTGGGAGGAGCATATCCGTTTGAGGCGTAAAAATTGAGATTTTGGAATATTATTAATAGTATGTCTTGGATGAAGACTGTTGGCATGTAGCAAAGAGTTATACTGAGGGAATTTGTGGTATACAGATAATTTAAGGGTGTTGTCTTCCTGACTATGTAAAGACACATCTAAAAAATGCATCTCATTCAGATGATAATTCACAGTAAATTCCACTCTCCAAATATTACCGTTGAGATGTTCCACAAACTCATGTAGATATTCACTACCTCCTTTCCAAATAAGCCAACAGTCATCCAAATATCTTCTCCAAATGTCGATATCTGAAATGTATAGATTATGAAGCTCATCATAAATGATATGTTCCTCCACATACCCCATAAAAAGGTCCGCATAAATGGGTGCAAAAGAAGCACCCATTGCTGTACCCTGTATTTGCCAATAGCAGTCCTGTTTAAAATAAAAAACATTTTTTGGACAAAACATGTTCAGCCATACAGATGAGCAATGTAATGGTACCAGAAGGGTAAATGTCAGCTTTGTTCAACCAGTATTCAAGTGCAGTTAGTCCAGCCCAGTGTGGAATATTCGTATATAATGATTTGACATCAAGAGTGCACATTAACCAGTGTGCTTCTAACTGGGAGTCCGATACTATTTGTAAAAATTCTGTAGTATCCTTGAGTCTTGCT
The DNA here is from genome assembly GCF_019279795.1 of Protopterus annectens. NCBI lineage: Eukaryota > Metazoa > Chordata > Ceratodontiformes > Protopteridae > Protopterus > Protopterus annectens. The sequence goes on along the minus strand of NC_056729.1, from coordinate 240,031,719 downwards.
CTAACTAGTTGTAGCAATGGTTTAAGTTTCTCTGTAAGGAATGCTGACAAGGGTTCCGTGAGTGATCCTATCCCTGAAACTATAGGTCTACCTGGTGGTTTATCAATAGATTTGTGTATTTTGGGTAACAAGTACAAATATTGTTTGGCAGGATCCGAAATGGTCAGATGAGATAATGTGTTGGCTGTGATAATCCCTTGATCAACTGCCTCATGTAGAAATTGATCTTTTTCTTTTTTCACCGGATGACATTTTACTAAAAGATTGGCAACAAGCCCAACAGGAGGCTTCAATGTCATTTGTCAATATACTGGCTTCCTTCTACGATCGTACAGTCCAAACTAACATTGGAGATGTTGAGAAAATATGCAACGATTTGAAACAATTTGAGGAACAGGCCAATTTCAGGGACAATCTGAGCAAATTGTCCAAAGAACTTGTTTCTCTTGAAAATAATCTCAAGACCAAAAAATTACACAAATTCTCTTGTGATAGAGAGGATTATGACAAAGGTAGACAGTTTGAGTCCTATAGGGGTGTGAGATTTGCTGAGGGCACTAAGAACCTCTCCTCTGCCCGTAGAAAAAGACCCAGATCAATACTCAAAAAAGGGGTCTCATCCTTTCTTACTTTGGGTGAGGAATCATCTACCACGGACACAGAATCTACAATTAATTGCATCTCACCTGATTCCAAAAGAGGGCGCACATCCACTGACCCTTTAGGAACAAAGAGCACAGAGGGGGGCGCAAACACAAGGGTACAAAGCTTAGAAGATCTCTATCTCTCCATAACGAAATAGACAATGGTTTTACCAATATACATAACATATCTCAACATGTTTTAACATCTGATGAGTTAACACTACTTAATAAAGGACTTGTATTCATCCCTGGCTTTTTTGTTGACGAAAGTTCTTTTGTATCTGATACCATACATTTTGCAGAAAAATTAACCTTAAATTATATTTCAGGCAACAAGATCCGCAAACCATATCTCAAAGATCTTCTGATTTCAAATTTCATAGATCTACTTTCCATCCACCGATGGATAAAAATGTGGCGGTGTTTCAACAAGCCGTGATTAAGGATCTACATTTTTATATGGGGTCAGAGAGTACTATAAGATATAACTTATCTTCAACAGAACAACCAGCCCTAACTTGCCTCAAAAATAATACAAACATTGTCATACTTCCAGCTGACAAGGGCGGTGCTGTGGTTGTCATGGATTCCGATTATTATTGGGAGGAGGGAAATAGACTGTTGTCTAACCCTCATCACTACATGAGAATGCCCACTGACCCTACTTCTAACTTTAAAAAAGAAATAGATCAATTTCTACAAGAGGCGGTTGATCAAGGGATTATCACAGCCAACACTTTATCTCATCTGACCGTTTCGGATCCTGCCAAACAATATTTGTACTTGTTACCCAAAATACACAAATCTATTGATAAACCACCAGGTAGACCTATAGTTTCAGGGATAGGATCACTCACGGAACCCTTGTCAGCATTCCTTACTGAGAAACTTAAACCATTGCTACAACTAGTTAGAGCAAGACTCAAGGATACTACGGAATTTTTACAAATAGTATTGGACTCCCAGTTAGAAGCACACTGGTTAATGTGCACTCTTGATGTCAAATCATTATATACGAATATTCCACACTGGGCTGGACTAACTGCACTTGAATACTGGTTGAACAAAGCTGACATTTACCCTTCTGGTACCAATACATTGCTCATCTGTATGGCTGAACATGTTTTGTCCAAAAATGTTTTTTATTTTAAACAGGACTGCTTTTGGCAAATACAGGGTACAGCAATGGGTGCTTCTTTTGCACCCATTTATGCGGACCTTTTTATGGGGTATGTGGAGGAACATATCATTTATGATGAGCTTCATAATCTATACATTTCAGATATCGACATTTGGAGAAGATATTTCGATGACTGTTGGCTGATTTGGAAAGGAGGTAGTGAATATCTACATGAGTTTGTGGAACATCTCAACGGTAATATTTGGAGAGTGGAATTTACTGTGAATTATCATCTGAATGAGATGCATTTTTTAGATGTGTCTTTACATCGTCAGGAAGACAACACCCTTAAATCATCTGTATACACAAATTCCCTCTGTATAACTCTTTGCTACATGCCAACAGTCTTCATCCAAGACATACTATTAATAATATTCCAAAATCTCAATTTTTACGCCTCAAACGGATATGCTTCTCCCAACCAGAATTATCGCAGCACCATGAGGACTTGGCCAACAGATTTTTGGCAAGGGGGTATACTAAAAACAATGTCAGTTCAGCTATGCATTGGACGCAAAACCAGTCAAGAGACAGTCTACTACAATATCAACAGCATTCCAGCAAAAATCAACAGGACATCTTGAGATTTGTTACCACATATGGGAGAAACACCACTCAACTCTCAGAGATAGTTAACAAGCATTGGAATATATTAAAATCTCACAATGACTTGAATGACGTTTTGGGCAACAGATGTTCATTTTCATATAAAAAGGGAAAGACATTGGGATCACATTTTTTCTTACTTTAAGAAAACAAAATTTAGGGAAGCAGTTACTCATCAACGAACTCTAACGGGGGACAAAGTAATAGGATCACATCCATGTGGGCATTGCAGCTTCTGTAACTATATGTTTAAAACTAAAACATTCACCAGTAGGAACACTGGACAATTATACAACATATATGAATTTGGCAACTGTAGCACGGACTGGGTTGTCTACCTAGCTACATGTACTTGCCAAGCCTTCTATGTGGGTCAGACTTCCAGACAGTTCAGAATTAGAGTGTCGGAACATTTAGGGGATATTAGAAATGCACGCATTACAAATGCTTTGTACAGACATACTATTAACCATCCTACAGCCAAATTCTCATTTATTATTATTGATCATATTATTGGCAATCGGTCATTCAAAACAGGTTGTACGACATACTCAATAACAAGGAAAGAAAATGGATTATTAAATTGGGGGGCCTTTTTTCCCCAGGACTAAATGATAAATTGTAAGTTTTCTATTCTGTTAATCATATTTATTTGCACTTCATTTTCAGCTTGTTTGTGCTATTAGACACCATCATCAATCAGGTTCTGATTAATTATACTTCATCTTTTGTTAACAATTATTTTGTATGGATTTATGGTAACTATTTAATTTTTTCCTAAGACAGGAAATGTTGTCATATTCTTTATTGAAACTTGTGTATAAATTACTGGCTCCTGCCAGGGTTTCCTTTTATACTACTGAAGAAAGCTATATGCTGAAACCGGTCTAGTTCACTTGTTTCTATAATAAATTTATTCATTTCAGCTCATCTTGGGTGCTGGCACTTTATTTTGATGCACACTAGTTTGGTTGCCTTGCATCAGCCGTACTTGCTAGCTTTTTGTTGTTGCAGTTGTGTATTCACAGGTGTCATCATCAGTGGTGCATGTATGAGTGACAGAATACCATTAGACTGACCACAGACACAATGTACTGTACCTATGGTGATTTTACAGACCATTATTGACATGGCACTCTCTTCCATGACATGCCATGGCACAACACTACTGCATATGGCAACACTACACATACTTGATATGTGACATATGACCTAGGCAGTTAACTGCATTACAAGCCATATGTGTCAGTTGTGCAGATGCTCAGTGGGATGGATACCGTTTGTGTGTGCATATGTGTGCACACACATTTCATGATGGTGTTTAGCATTAACTGCTATGTGTACTACTGCAGTCACAATACCTGGCAGGGGTATAGTAGCATGGGCCATCATCATGAGCCAGTAGTTAGTCAGTCAGGCCTGCAAATGTTCCCCGAACATGCATGTGTGCATGCTAAATACATGCACAGCCCTTGGAGGTCATACAGTACCATCACTAGTGCCTTGGAGTGAAGGTTATGTCTGCCACACTTTATGACCTTGACTGTGTGGAGATACAGCCATTCACAGTGGGTTTGTCTCTCCCCTCCAGTGCACTGTTGTGTTTCAGGATGACACACCCTCACCACCTCCCGCTACATTGCAAATGCTCGACATCTGTGGCCTACACATGTGTGTCATGTTGCAGTATCCCAAACTAGGAACACCATGTATACTGGCATATTCCCTGCCAATGCAGGGCAAACATGCAGGTGTACAGTGGCACCAGCATTGTACAGATGGAGATGTCATCCCTAGGTTGGGGTGAGGTGTGGATTGTGTAGCACATGCATCATAACTGCCACTTTCTGGACTTTCCCAACATGGTGCTGGTACATCAGAACACATTGCAACATATGGCTTTGCCAGTGGTACACCATTATGCAGGTCATATCTGTATTGAGCCCTGGCTGATGTTGCCTGTGGTACACATAGGTTCACAGGTGAGTACTGGTCTATTGGTCCTAGGGCCTACATAAGCCTAGCCACAGGGGTTCCCAGACATGTACCAACCAATAAGGTTATTCCCCTGTGCCCCTGTCAGGCTGTGACACAGATGTACTACCTAGGGTGAATTCCCCATTTCCCATCCAGTTATCAAGTGCTTTGTAAAGAGGGCCAATGAGTAGCATTGTCTGACATGAATAGGTAGTCTGTTCCAGAGTGTGGGAATTCCCAAGGACAGGGCCTTATCCCTCCAGTATGTTCTGTGTAATGTGTTGATGAGGTTTAGGACCCTAGAGCATGTGTTTGCAGAGGGATTTGGATTTCCTTATGTGTAGCATGTTCAACTGCTCTGTGTATGACATATCTGTGTATGTTAAGCAGATGTCAGCTGTGCCTGGGCAATGTGCACCGGAGAGTAGCCACAGTTGTCTGAGATGGTCTGTGTATTGCATGTGTTTGAGGCTGGTAATCCCATTAGTGAGGTGTGTGCTCTGTCAGTGAACATGTACAGCATGCATTATGGGTATGTGTGTTAGATGTGTACATGGCCAACACCTTAGCTATGACATGCACAGTGTATTGCCAAACATAACCTGAAAACTATACTCACCAGCATCCGGCCACTGCCTTGCTGGTATCCCAGAGATACCTACATAGAGATGAGATAGAGTTAATGTCAGTGGCCACAGCTGTGGCATTGCTACAGGGTGGGTGCCATATTACAGTGAAACAACAGCTGAAGTCCACAGTACTACAGATTAAGCACAACTGATTATCAGTACTACACAGCAACAGACTCCACATCTCACATATGCATGATCTACCTGTACCGATGCATACACAACAGTGGTCTACTGATATGCCCTGGAACCTTACCTGCATGCTCCATGTCTGGTGTGTGGGTAGCACCCACCTCCATGACTGTATATGTCTGTAGCTCTTGTGGGAGGGCAGGCACCACCAGGCTCATGAGCAGCTCCTCAACTCTGGTGATGGGGGGATGGATGTTTTGCCCCCCTCCCTGTTGCAAGGCGGTCACCCCACATGGCAGTGGCATGGCGACGTACATGGCGGAGTAGTTCACTACAATAATGGTGGCTACTCATACGTTCGGCTGTGCATGCCCACCTCATTTACGCTGCAGACCACATCATTCCACATGGCAATGCCTCATGCTGGTCATGGCTTGTCCTGGAGAACAGCAGCTGATAGTATGGGATGAGGCTGGTGAGTATGATATCATCCTCAGTGGCACTGTATGTTGGATTCCTTGGGTGTGCCATTGTCCCTGAAAGACAAAGATGGAAATATGTCTGAGAAACTCATATGGCACGGTTACCATAATATAATACACATATCAGTCTCCCGCCACCACATCATCTCCAACTTAATGTGCACACAATGCAAGTGGTATGTCTCCGGTTTATCTACCATTGGGACATATATTGTATTGTACAATACTTTCTGCTATGTGTTTATAGACATGCTCCCTGTGGGGACACTAGATTTGCTGGCCTGTTACAGAGTACTTTACCTGCATGCCATTGTCACTGCCACTATGTTTCCACATATGCATGTGGTATGCTTGCTATGTGATTGCAACACATCTGCCATTCTGTGTTATTGGAGACATCTATGCATACTGTCGGACATGTTCTGGGATTGTGTGGACTATTACAACCCACATATGTTCCATGACAGTGACACAACAGTATGTGTAGGGGTTATTTGTCAGCAGGAGCACGACTCCCACCTAATGTGGACATGTTAGCAGTATACATCACATCCGCAACCCACCATGGAACCTCATTATCTACTGTTCCAGCACTATCTTCATGTGGAACCACCTCAGGGGATGGTGCCCCCCCCCAAGGAGCACACACAGACATATGTCTGTCACCCACAGTTAGGTCCAGGGTCTGGTGCATAGGGAGCTCCATAGAGACATGGGGTATGTGCTACATCACCTAGAGGCATGCTTTACACATACACAAGGTTAGACATGCATGTTCTTCCTGCTCAGCCCACAGCCCAGGCACCTTTATGACCATGCAGATGCTGTCATGACTGTCTATGGTTGGGCACCATGATCCCTTTGTTTCCATATGGGGGCTCAATGGCCTCCACATTCCAAACAAAACTACCCATCCACAGCATTTACCCACCACGTGTCATATACCAGCCCTGTATGCTGTCTTGTTGTCACCCAACCAAACCTACATACCAGTATGTGCCTACTACCCTTCAGCAACATATATATCCCACCTTCTCAAATAATTGCGATGTGTTCCCAACATGGGTTACATACCACACTCCACACTCAATTTTGCAGCCATGTACTGGAGTGTAGATAGGTTGTGTACTGATGTATGATGTTCTCTCACACATGTTTCATATATCTATATATATATATATATATATATATATATATATATACATATATATATATATATATATATATATACATATATATATAAATATATATATATATATATATATATATATATATACATATATATATATATATAAATAAATAAATAAATATATATATATATATATATATATATATATATATATATATATACCTATCGTGTTAGTATTATGTATATGTGTTTTTTATATATATATATATATATATATATATATATATATATATATATATATATATATATACATATGTGCATATATGTGTAGATATTATTATGTGTTGTTTATATACCTATATATATATAAAACTGTCCGAGGTTCTGTAGAAATACACAGCTGTGAATATATATCACACATATTTTTATCTGTATGTGGGGTGCATACAGACATCTGGTCCACACTCTTGTAACTCTCTTTACTTAACAGCTGAACTGTTCTGCCTTGCTGCAACACAGACAGGTGTCACATGTGAACACAGACTAACATTAGGGGGTATATATGGTGACAGATTTTAGATAAGATTATTATACTGCTATGGCAGTTGGGCATGCTGTGCTGCAGATCAACATGACTGTCCTGCAGGTGGTGTGCTCTCACACCCATGTGTCTATCATGGCAGTATTAATACCATCACCAGCCGTTGGCCACAGTAATGTACAGAAGACAGATATCATGGGTCACATCTTTGCCATTCACTGCTGATCTGCACAGTTGACAGGTATGCCCCACTGCCGACAGGGGCAGACACTATTGTCCAGAGCAGTTGTTGAGCAGAACATCATTACAGAAACAACTACTGATGGCACATATACATGATTTCACATTATATATCCTATTATTTTATGCCATATACTACATGCAAGTAAATACATATCTGTTTCACATACCTTTTCATGCTTTTTCCCCTGTAACAAATCCCCGAGCTTTGTTATTGGTTTTTAATTTATGTTTTTTTTTTTCCTTTCTCTCTCTCTCTCTCTCAGTCTCTCCAGTAGAGTGATTGAGCTGGTTTGAATAGATTGCAGCATGCTTTTGTAGGTATTGTACATGATCAGGTGATGGCCTCTGCACCAGTCAGTGTCCATCAGTTGCTAATTGCATGCAGTCTGCTGTGTACTACTTCAGATAACCACTGTCATGGCAACCCAGTACTATAAATTGCTGACTTCTGTGGGCATTGTCCCTTCACCTTTCCAGGATATCCATGCTGTGTGTGGACATCAGTGTTACAGACAGCAGGTAGCAATACCTCTTACAGCAGAACCTGTGGACACAGGCCAAATACACATTTGGGTAAGGTTCCAGACCTACAGACAGCTTGAGTAGTGTTGTTGTGTGCATTGTATCTTGCTGGTCTTACAGGGTTTCTCTGTACATGGTACTTTAGTATGGAATGTAGTCTGTTTGCATAGCTCTCAACTGTGGGCCTATCCATTTGATAGCCAGAGGATTGGCTGTTAGGTTTTGTCTGTGCACCACACAGGTATTGTCCCAGATATATCAGTAGCATTCTGTCTATTGAGTGCTATCAGTACATGATTACATCCATTTGTATTTCGATGTTGTATTCCTGCATAAGGGTATGTTGCAACAAATCCTGTAACACCAGCAGTTTCCAGGGTATGTAACAGCAATAATGCAAATATGGCCCTGTGTTCCTGCCTCTGTCCTCCACATATATGCCAGTCTTTGTCCTGCTGTGATACAGAAAGGGGTTGTTAGGTAATGGCCTATCATTATTTACTGCTAGCATTACTGCTATCATCCCAGTCATGTCATGGACTCCCACACCAACGTTTGGGCAAAGTCCATATATATGGGGGTAACAGCTTGACAACACATATGTGCCCTTGTTCATTCCAGAGGTCAGTGTGTGGGACACAGTGTTCCTTTCCCTTGTACAGCCTTTTATGGGGGGGGGGGGGTTCAATGCCATTAACCTAGGCAGTGACACCTTTTCCGGGATATAAGTGTTAAGACAAGGGTCATTCAGTGTGATAGTGAGATGTCAGGTTAAGCAATATTATGTACGAGATGCTGTGACATTACCACATGTGCTCCATTCCCCCCTAGGGCTTGACTACAGGGTGTAATTGCAGGCTGCTGAACTACATCTGTAATTGTTGATTGTTACTTATCTTGGAGGCAAATCCTGTGTCTACTGTTGTACTAATTGAAGGCCTTGGCCTGGACAGCATAGTATGGTATATATCCACATTGATTGCATCTACTGTTTTGTGTGGGCCTTGCATTCATCACTGACTATATATTTCTTAATTTATGTGGTGTAAGTACTGGCATAGATTATTGTATAGTACACAAATAAAGGTTTTCTGTGTATGCATACCTGTGTGTCATGTCATGTCATTTGAATTGTGGGTGGGTATATGTTTAATGTAAGTATTCTCCTTTGTGGGAATGGTTGCCACACTACACATTTCACAGGTGCCAGTTACAGGGCTTGTGGCTGAGGGATATACTTTGCACCCAGTACTTCCACACTACTTCTACATATGTATGGCTACTAATACATTTTGTCTGTGTATATGTGTATGTACCTATATATATCGCATATAGCTATATCTAAATATATGTGTCTATAAATATGTATATATACATATATATATATATATATATATATATATATATATATATATATATATATATATATATATGTGTGTGTGTGTGTGTGTGTGTGTGTGTGTGTGTGTGTGTCTATGTGTGTGTGTATATATATATATATATATATATATATATATATATATATATAAATATATTTATCTATCTATATACAATTGATGTTATATGATTATTTGTGAGTCATACATACATATATATATATATATATATATATATATGTATATATACACTTATAGCTGTCTATCTGTCTACATTTACATATATATATATATATCTGTCCCTATGTCCATGCACGTTCAGCTCATATTTTGGCCTGTACCTCATTCTCTTGGCAATTGACATGGATGATCGCAGCACTGAAGTCAGCAACTAGTGCCGACACCTTTGTGTTTCAGACTTCGTCTCATTTAACATATGTGTTCTAATACATATAACTGTGTAACTAGCAACATTTTAAGTGTATTAGAGAAGTAGTTGACATATATCCCTATTTGTACCCACATTATGGCACACTTTGTCCAGACTTCTTGCATTAACAGTTTGTGTGGTATGATATTACTACAGGTCCTGTACTGTTGACTGATTGTGCTGGATGATATGTTTGTGAAAACATCAGAATTAATATATTTGTGATGGTTTAGTGATAAATCACTTTGTGTATGGAGTGCAGTGTTTTGGGTTTGAGCCTTGCAGAGGCAGTTTATTTTGCTGCTGGGCAGAACACGGGCCGTTGGATACAGAGTGATTAAGGCACTTTAAAGCAGTTGTAAGCAGGTTTGTGTAGGTTTGCGAGGAGCTAAGCACTGCTAACGTCCAGTTACAGTTTCTTATACTCAGTTAGCGTCTATATTGCTTAACCTGTGTAGGCAGTGCTTACCCCCACGCAAACAGGCTGAAACCTGCTTACTGCTGCTTAAAAGTGCCTACTCCCACTTACCCCCGCGCTAATTTCTTTAAAAGAAAAGAAGTGGTGATAGGATAGTGGTGAAAAAGGAGTACAAAGAGGGAAAGACAGTAGGCAAGATAGTTAGGGGTGTGCAGGAAGGGTGTAGGGAAGGTCCATAGCTGCCAATGTCTTCTACAGCAACAGCTGTGCATATGCAATGAATTTGGAGATACATATGAACACTCCAACCCCTGGGAGAGGGGTGAGGATAACAATAATATATTGTGATGCCAATTAGACCAGATTACGTGTCCAGTGGACATGTGTGCAATTTGGACATTTATGTATGGGGTGTGATTATTTTTTGGGAACAGATTGCCCATTTTTTTTTAAGGTGAGAGTGGGATGTTGGGGAAGGAGAGTAGGTATGCTCAGGGAGGATAAGTTGGATAGGATGACAGACAAGACAGCATACAGGGGAGATATATGACACATGTGGGGGGGCACCTTGGATGGGGGGGCGTCTGAAAGTCGCAAGCCCATGAGCTCCCAAATGGAAATGGTGGGACTGAGCTCCCCACCCATGGGAAGTCACCACTGCACCTTCACGGCCCAAAGGTGGATGTGCTGGGGGTTGTGTAGGAGGGGTTGGTTCACCCTCTAATTGTGCCACTCAACCCTCAAGCTGGCATAACCAGTCTCAAAACTCCATATCGAGCTCCCTACGCACCACGGCCCGAACCTGACGATGGGAGACATGTTCCTCTCCGTGTCCGCTCCCAGTGGGGGGTGAGCCCCATCCCCTGCGGCGGTTCCACCTGAATGTGGCACAGGGCCAATGGAGGAGGAGGTCCCAGGTCAGGCTCCAGACGTGCTGGTGCCCTGTGCCATGGCCAGCTGAGGTGGGACAGGTGTGTCCTCTGGGACCGGCCTTCCCATATGAGCTATGTTGTAGCAGGTTTATGACAGATATGGGTTAGTAATAGTCAACAGCATTCGGGATTAGTTATAAGAGCATGCATAGGTATTCCCATTAACCCAAAACACCAGATTTAACAAAGTTGCAGAGCAATCAGAACACATGCATACATGGAACAACAGTGGCCATTACAATAGCATGCAGGTTTCATTTATGGCAACAAGCCACCAATATGGGTGTATTTTAACATGGCACATGCATAGAAACACAAGTAAATATTTATAAACCATTAGGACATATGTCCCAACATAAGTTTGGAGTGTACACATACTGATGGAGGTGTGTCATTGTGTTATTTTTGCACATATGGTAGAGGTGAGAGTGAGATTCAATTAACAACTTATATATCCTTGTAGTTTTCACAATATTCTTAGTCACTGCTGTGATCTGTCCCTTACATGTATTATTACACTACCAAATGGTCATATATTGAACACTGGTATGTTTATAGATTATTATATACGTGACCTGTGTCTTACATACAGGCGTGACAGGATGCAAGTGTTAATGCAACATATGTTGAGAATTGCTCTCATACACTTTGGGTGAGGTGCTAGAATGACAGGTTTGTTTTCATATACATTCTCTGAGTATGTACATGTCTGACTATCAGTTATATGTCATTAACAGCTGCCTACATTTCTTGGATCATCACACTGATTTTTCAGGGGAACAGGGTACCAGGCTGGTGATGTGGGCCATTTATATGGACATGATGGACAGATTGGAACAGTTGTGGGGTATGAATATTCGTACAACTTTCTATTTGAACTTTCTAGCAAATTCTGTACAGCTGGGTGTAATTATGCATACAGCTTTCTATCTGAACATTGTAACAAAATCTGTACAGTTGTGAGGTATGATTATGCATACAACTTACTAGCACTCCCGGAATTCAAACCCCTGCTGTGCGTGACAAATAAAATTACAGTTAACATCACAATACACTGGGCTATCACGGAATTGATGTGATGCTTTCTATTGATTTCTATGTAAGTCTCCCTCACTTGTACAATATAACTGACCTTTTGGCACTTCCAACATTGTTATACAGAACTTCATACACATTTATCTGCATACCACAGTGTGGGCAACACTGCTTAATACAACAGTACTATTTATAGTATGCAACAGTTCAACAACATATGACAGAAGAGTAAACAGAAGCAATCCAGGGGTTATACCTTTGTTCATGGAATATTACACATTTATTTCTACTGGTACGAAACTTTCTAAGGCTCTTATATTTATTTGTTATGACAGTACATGCTGAATGATTACTAACCTGCCTCACAACACAGCCTTTGCAACCTAGCATCATGGGTTTGCTGGTTCGCAGCCTGCTCATCTGCAGCTGTCAGAAAATTACAGTGATATTTAGCCATACCTATCCATAATATACACAAGCTAGGCAATTATTAACTACTTAGTAGCATGAGTACTTAGTACTGAGGCATTTGGCATCTGCCGAGACTTCTGGATCCACTGTTCCAGTACATTCCCCTCCGCCACTTCAGGTCAGCATGGTGGTGCCTGACCTGCTCACCAGTCCGGGGGATACCTGTGGCACTGGTCAGGTCATGGACGAGACTGTCCCAGGCCTCCATTTTATACTGCGAGCCCTGGTACTGGCCCTGCAGTAGTCGCTGTTCATGTTTTTTTACCAGGAGCCATACCATGAATTTTGACTCCTGGATGAACCAGCGCTGCACTCTAAATTGAGTGCCTTCACCCACACTAGCCATTCTGCTTGCAGTAGGAAGCTACAACCAGTTATGGGAAATATTCCTGCCTCTGGGGTTTAAATACAGCCAGTTTCCCACACGTTTCCATGATTGGCCAGTTTTGAAAAGGCTAAGCTATGGGCACACCTGCTTACCTAAGGTTGGCAGTGCTTAAGGAGGTATTCCACTAGGCAGATTGATTTGGCTCCCCTACACATTGCTTACATTTACTAAGTTGAGCTGTGCTGCCATTCGCATTGCTTAATAGTTAATTAGCACTATATTTGCCTTTTGGCAGTGATTTATTATTCACTACAGGTTATATATGTGTCTGGTATCCATGACTCATGTGTACATACACTGCATGGGGTCCTGGGGATTTCTACACTTTATTACAATAACACCTCAAATCTATGCTTACTGCAGTACTCCAGTTCACATATTTATGTTCTGTGGTAATTTATACAACATCACACTGTACATAGATTCAGTTCACATGTTTGGTTTGACTTTCCTGTGGTGAGGATTAGTTTGCTGATACCTCATTTATATGCATTACTATGATGGCTTAGTGGTTAATTACTGTTAATGTAGTGTACAGGGTCCTGTGTTCGAGCCTTGCAAAAGCTGTTTATTTTGTTGCTGGGCAGAACACAGGCCGTTGGGTACAGAGTGATTAAGGCACTTTAAAGCAGTTGTAAGCAGGTGTGGGCGGGTTTGCATGGAGCTAAGCAATGCTAACCTCCGGTTACAGTTTCGTACACTCAGTTAGCTTCTACTTTGTTTAATCTGTGTATGCAATGCTTACCCCCGCACAGTGCTTATATATGCTTACTAATGCTTATTTGTGCTTAAACCTGCTTACTAGTGCCTTATCCATTATGAAACTGACACTTCACATGTGCATTTAATGCAGTACTCCAGTTCACATTTAAATGTTATTTAGTAGGTTATACAGCAAAAAACTGTAAAGAAATGTTCATATACAGATTTCACATGGAAAATAGTATGTGCTGCAGCGGGACTCGAGCCGGGAATGCCTGATCATTAGGTGGATGCTCTGACCACTACACTATTGCCGTGCTGCTTCATTTGCATATATCTTCCTTGTTATCCTCTTCAACCTTTTAAGCTGCTTTAACCATAGCGAAGTGATGGGCACACCTGCGCACCCACGGTTACCTGTACTCGGAGTTTTAAAAAAAAATAAAGGGGTTTCTTCTTTTTATGTTTATGTCCTGTTGCTGTTGTATACATGGGAGACTGTTGGTGGTGATATGCGGACACCTATGAGCGGTTTCGCTCATTTATTTACACTTTCTGCTGTTCTACTTTGCAGGGGCATGTTTATTCTGAGAGGTCTGCTCTCAGATATGCCCCCTGCACTCGTCCACACTCAGTGTTGGATTAGGATTTCAGGCAGCGCGACTTCATTAATATACATGGCGCGCTGCCATCCTCCTCCTAAATGCCCGCTTCTATGCAGGACTAGACTAGTCCTGCATGGAAGATTAATGAATCCTCTTCTCTTTGAGCTTGTGGTGTACCTGAAAAGGGTCAATAGACCAGTCCATTTATCCAGTGAACAAATAGCAAATAAATAAATAAATAAAATATTGATTTGTTTCCTGAAATATTCATAGCTCTAATATCTGCTATATGTAGTCCCAAAGTTCATAAAAATAAATGCTGCATTTGAGGACAATGTATATAATGAAAAAGTCAAATAGCAGACCAAAATAAGTATGTGGGAAGAAATGTAAAGAAAATCTGTATGATCTAATGTGTCCTACTATGGATCGCCAACTTCCACAAAGCCATTGATCAAAAATATTGAAAAATAATGATCAAAACACAGAAGGGTGTAACATTTAACTTTAAGCTTGCCTTGAAAGGGGAAAGCCCCCCACCCCTTGAACTTATATTTAAGCAATAATACACTCTTGTTTGTGGGTATATCAGGATTTATTCATGGTTGGTGTGGTTTGATCATGAGAGTGAAGCCCAAGTAATCAAACAAAGACAACTGTGAGTAAATCCCGATATACCCACAAACAGGTGTGGATTATTGCTTTTATACAATAACATTATTTACCTTTATTAAATAACGTAATTATATAAGGACATCTCTGTGTTCTTACATGTTGTCTTCCCTATATTGATATACTGTGCATGCATATGGGATTTATTTCCCAAGGTTGTGCAGTACATCCATGCAGGATAAACAGCATAGAAAATAGAATCTCCTTTGCTGTTTTTTTTTTTTTTTTTTAGTCTTAAAAAAATTTACAGGGACAGCACACAAACATGAGGAAACTCATGTATGCTTCTTTCTTTTGTTTTAGTTTTGCAGAACATACCTAATTTTTCTCATATTTTAGTGTGTCCTCTGTAGCATATGCCAGTAGAGAAGTCTAGCTGCTCCATGGTGCTTCAGCAGCTGGGTTTTTTTCAGTTAGTATAGTCTCAATTTACAACGGGCACTCTAGTTAAGCTGTCCAATCAGCATGCTCATTTTTTGAATAGTAATGAGTCATTATTGTAGAAATACAAGTCTACAGATGCATCAACTCAAAGAAAGGAAGAATCTCTTAAAAGAAGTGAATTATTGCTGGTACACACTTAGAAATCACAGTAACAATGATTTCCTATTGTGCACAGTGTTCAACATACTGCTTCTCAATGTTTTCCCCTGGAAAATGAAGTTCGGGAATTTAACCTTGACCAAATGTACAGGAGCTGTTTTAATACAGAAGAATAAAGAATAGAATTATAATGGAAATAGTGTATGTACATGAAGATGGAAAGTGTAATTGTGTTATTTCCTTTTTTATTGTTAATAATGTATGTGAACTCATGTTGTAAATTAATCTTCTTTCGGCTTTTCCCAGTTAGGGGTCACCACAGCGGATCACCTTGTCCACTCATGATTGACAGTGGAGTTTTACGGTGTTGAGTTGCCAGCCCGGCACCCAACCTTCCACAGAAGGCACACACATGCACACACTCACGCCTAGGACCAGTTTAGAGTCTCCAATCAACCTACAGCATGTCTTTGGGTTGCAAATTAATAATATGATAAATTTGCTTATAAAAGGAATAGTTTTTCAGACATTCATATGATCAGTAATATATGCATTTTAATTCTCAAAAGAAATCTTGTTATAGTGATACTTGATCCATCTCAGAAGCTGCACCAGCAGGCTTAGAGATATTTTTTTCCTTTGGCAACAACCTGCATAAAAGATCTGTTCTCTGTCTCACTTCCTTGTTTATGGTTTTGAGGCTGTTAGACTGGTTTCTGCACATTGTTGTGGCTAGAAGTACAGAATCTCCATGAGACTCTTCAGTAAATTTCAATACAGTATAATGTTCAGATGTGACTGTGTCTTACTCCTTCAACTCTATTCTGTTATCTCTCTCTCAGTTATTTCAGGGGATGAGTGGAGTAGTTCAGCCATCTCCCATCACCTAGGACAACATAGAGTAAAGTAGACTGGCCTTGTATAACATAATGCTTTTCATGGTCTCAGACTCTGAAGCAAAACATCTTTCCTTCTCTTTTCCTATCTTTTCATTCTTGCTGAGAGAGACAGTCTTCCAGTACCTTCATACAAACAATGGTTGAGTTTCCCTACTGTCCTGGCCAACTTCCCTTATCAGTGTGAACAGCCAATGACTAGTATGACTAATCCAGTCTATGTAATATATAAACAAATAACTTATTCAGAGGACGTGTCAGTGAGACTGGCAACCTGGAGTTCTGTCCATATAGCTATAGGATGGTTGCATATCATGTTAATGCAACAGAAAATGCATTGCCCTGGCTTTGTTGGACAACTGATTGCTTGAGATGGTAAGAATGAAACATGAGTTGCCTTATTGGGCAGAAGAGGTTCAGGGACTAGGGCAAGCAAGGTGGTGCAGCTATTAGTGTTATTAGTGTTATTGCCTTACATTGCTTGGTGATCTAGTTATGTTTCTGGCTGTTATGGCTTCTTTGCCAAGTTTATATTTCATCCCTGTATTTTTTTTTCTTGAGTAACCAGTTTCTTAGAACATTCTAAAGATTTGGGTGGCAAAGTGGCAGTGTTTACAAATTGACTGTACATATGCATGCAGTATGTTCAAGTGAATATGTGTCCATACTGAACTAATGCTTCATCAAGGATTGGTCTCTGTCATATACATATTGTTTACCAGAATAGGATCCAGTTCACCATGATCTTGAATTCACATAATGCTGATACTGAAAATAAATACATAGATCATTGTTTGGTTGGATGGCTGTCTACAGCTATACGGCAAACAAGTCACCGTGTTCTCCAGCAAAACTTGTCAAAATACTGTAAAAATAAAGCAAAGACAAACAGTTGAAATACCACGTATGACATTATAAAGTGTGTCCAATATTTGTCAGTCAGGGAGGATATGATCAATACACCATGCTGCTTTGCTAGGGATGGCCTGCATCTGTCACCTCTAGGGTTAAAATTATTGGCAAAGACATTGGCCTCCCCATAGTGTCTTTTCCAGGCAATGCCAACCTGATAAGCATACCAACATAAAAAATAAGCAAAGGAATATCTGAATGTGTTCCTGATCAATGCCAGAAGCTTGAACAAGAAACTTCACTCTCTACAAGCCCTTCATAGCCTGGAAGACACTGGCATCTGTGTAGTGACTAAGCCATGGTATAAAACAGTGGAGAACACTTTAGCTGTTCAGGTCTATAATCATCCTTTTCAACTGTCCAGATTTTAGCAGAACATCTAGATTTTTGCCTCATATTTTTGGTCCATTCCTCAAAAAATTTCTGATTTTCTGGCAAATCACTGAAGACTGAAATCACTAAATAATTACAGACATGTGAGTTTCAGAACTGACATCCTTCAACAAATGTGTGCTAATGGAAATCCTGTTACTCTAGTAAGTTTGTAACTTTAAAAAAAGAAATATTTAAAATCTCTCCCTGTTTTTGGGCCTTTGTTCCCCCATTATTTTAGGCTTTGCCCAGATTTCTTGCACTAAGAGGTTGAGAGGTATGGCCATAATGTCTTCCACATGTTTAGTGCAGTCACTGTGCAGGAGGGGAACAAAGGTGTAGGTGTATCAGTCTACATTCAGAAGAGATTCACTTCAAGGCTGGTAAAGCAGCGTGATGCAGTAGAGCTTCTTCATGTCAAATAACCCACAGAAAGGCCCCGTACCATATATTAGCTAGCTATAGAACTCCCTCGGTGAAAAAAAAAGAAAGTCACAATATCCATCTACAGGAGCTAGAATCACTCAGTATTAAACCCAATACCACTTTCCTAGGTGATCTAAACTATCCATCTATAAAACAGGAAACCTACACCACCACTAGTGCACAAGCACAGAGATTCCTGGACTTTGTCAATAGAAATGCCCTGGAATAATTACACAGAGTACCCATTACTTGGAATAAAATCTTGGGTCTTGTCCTTAATAATATGGGATCATCTTGCACAATCCCTTGCATACCTTAATCATTTGTTAGGTCTGACCATAAAGTAGTCTATTTTGAAATAAAACTGAAAGTAGAGATCCCTTCCATCCAAGATACCACTAGACATTTCATTAAGACAAACTACCTAAGTGGTACATCGGTACACTTCAAATCCCCTCCAAACCCAGTTAGCTCCAATAAATATGCAGAAATGTACACCAACACACTACACTAGCTGTGAACAGCTGCATAAGTGCAGCTGTACCCTTTAGGAACAAGATCAGAACAAACACAAGAAACAAAACCGCATGGTGAAACCATAATAAAAGGAAAATAATTTTGACCAAAGGTTACAAAACAATATATACAACTTTCAGTAAATGTTTACAAGGTGTAAAAGTAATTCCAACAATGTTAGAGCCCTTGTCACTGAAATAAACAAACAACTCAGGAGCTTAATAAAATCCACCAAAGCCAAGTTTGAGGCTAAAATAGCTGCCCATGCTAAAGACAATCACAAGGCATTTTTTAGATAGGGTCAGGATCTCAAATTCAAAACTGTGCTGAGCTGATTGTGAATGATGGGATCTACACTGAGGCTTTAGATATAGCTAATCTACTGGCTGATAAATTTAGCTTTAACTTCACCTCTCTCTCTCCTCCTTCTGTACTTCAAGATATTCCTGAAACTGGCTCACCTCCACCTACAAAACAAGACCATTTCCTAAAAGTACTATCAGAAGCTAATAATATTGCACAAATGGGTCCTGATAATATCCCAGGATGCATCTTAAGTAACATAAAGCATGATTTAGTCACACCCCTAATAATACTGTTCAACTTTAACCTCCAAATGGGTTTTGTACAAAGGGAATGGAGAACAGCTACAGTCATTCCCCTGCATAATGGAGTACTTTCCAAAGACCCAGACAATTATGGGTGCATAAATCTGACCAGCATCATATTCAAAGCCATGGGAAGACTTATCATGGGATTAATCGATGAGGATATTGGAAACCTCCAAAACTGAACCTGTCTCAGTTTGGTTCATCAAGGGCAGGTCATGCTTACTCAGCGTAGTGGATTTGTTTGAAAAGGTTACCAAAGCAATGGATGAATTCAGAATAGTACACACTGCATATTTCAATATGGCCAGAGCTTTTGATACAATTATCCATGCAGGCATAGTAGAAAATCTAAGTAAACTGAGAATAAACCTCTATGTCACCTGCTGGATTGCCAGCTGGCTCATAGGATGCAAATAATCCAAATAGGAGAAATTACCTCCGCAAAGAGACCTCTCACCAGTGGAATCCCACAGGATTTTGTGTTGGGACGTCTCCTGTTTAGAATACACTTTTTTGAATTAAAATCCAATACAAAAGGGCTTTGATTGACTAAGTCTGCTGATGACTGCAAACTATGAGCAGTTATTGAATCAGCAAATTATTTAACCATCTTGCAGAAAGGTTTTCTCTAAAATAAACAATTATTGTCAAAATCATGATCTTAAACTAAATGCCAAAAAATGCATTATAGTATCTTTTGGGAAGTCATCTACCTCAGGGAACTACCACATTGACAATATGCTCCTAA
The DNA here is from genome assembly GCF_019279795.1 of Protopterus annectens. Classification (NCBI taxonomy): domain Eukaryota; kingdom Metazoa; phylum Chordata; order Ceratodontiformes; family Protopteridae; genus Protopterus; species Protopterus annectens. The sequence goes on along the minus strand of NC_056729.1, from coordinate 240,011,581 downwards.
GAGCCGAACCAGTTGTTCAGGATTTGGGAACTTATGTTGACAGTGACCTATCTTTTCGCCAACATGTATCTATTGTTGTAAGAAAGTCCTTCTGTACTACAGAGCTTATAAACAAAAGGATTTTCTCTAAATCTAGAGATGTCATTGTCCCCCTTTACTCAGCCATCATTATGCCAGTCAGTGAATATAGTGCCCCCCTTTGGCATGTATGTATCCAAACACATGCAGCAAATGGAATGCCTGCAGAAATACTTTACTAAGTGGATGCAAGGCCAAAACATGTCCTACATGGATCAGCTAAGAGCACTGTCACTATACTTGGTATTCCACACACTCCTAAGAGGTGACCTGTGCCTGGCATACAATGGCCATTGATTTACTGCATGTCAGCAAGTCAAATGGCATCAGTAATATTCAGTCTATGGGTCTAAACCTCTTCTGCAACATCAAGAGAATGTTTTTTAGAGAAGATATTAGTGTTGTGGAAATGACTCCATATCCACATAAAAGAATGTTCATCCCTGTCCATTTTCAAATGCAACTTAGATCTATGGATGGAAATACAACATTTACCACAGAACTGTCCCCTGTGCTACTAATGGACAGCTGCAGATCTTAAAACCTTTATTCCATGCATGAGTCCCTTCAAATTATCTGTGGTATGACTCCCATTTATTCTTTTTAGGGATCATATATAATTAGTGACAATGGGATAGGTAAGGCCAATCCATAAGCAAATGAAATAGGATATTTCAAGCACAAAAAATGGAATCTGGCTATACCTAAAATGGGCCACAAGAGCAGCTAGCCTAGTACTTCCCTATGAACCTATGAAACGGATACTGCATACTTCATATAAGCTTAACTAACTACATCCCAAATGTTCTGTGTTTGAAAAGCCTTGGCACTAAGTCAGCCAAGAAGGGGCAGGTGTGAGTTCTCAAACACAGCTCACTTACACCCAACCAAAGGAAGATAGAATTAGTATATTCCTGTTCAAAAGAGAGCCACAAGAGCAAGAACCTGTACTAATCAAATGCATAAAGGTTCAGAACCACAGGACTGGCCAAAGGTGCATGCACTCCAGATGAGTGGGAGTACAGACCATGTACTCAATTCAGCACAGCATAACAAGGAATTGCATATTACTTGTTGGAGAAGGCAGAGGGATGTTAGGAGCATTACAATTCCCAAATCTTCTGCATGATAATGGCCAATATTCCTGGTTCTCAAATCTTCTTCCTGATAATAATGTGTCCTGATGCAAACAGATAGGAGGAGCAAATGAGACAAGCACAGACATAACTATGGTGCTGTCTATGGGTGGCGGCTTAGTGCACAGGTTGATAGAAGGTACAATTTGCCATTTTCAATGGGGTGTGGAATGCTGTACTAACATTCTTTTAAGAAGCTAGGTGGCATGGCAATTTATTAAATAAATGTCAATAGTGGGTTTGTGGGGACTGTTACTGTAGGTAGTTCCTTTTGTTTTTCTTTTTTTTTTTTGAGTTGCGAGGAGTGCTAGTTTATAGACCTGCCCAGGACATGAGATGACTTACCTATGGCTCTGTAATTATGGATGTGGTTTGGAGATCACTTTTGGGTAAAGGGAGACTAGAAGTCAAAATGTGTATAAAAATAAAAATGTTTGTAGTACAAAGTACTTATCACATGCAACACATGTCTTGTAAAGGGGCAGATATCCCAGACCTAGGAAAACATTGTAGTGGATAACTTGCCTCATTTTTTTCTTCTGATATTTTGGAGTTCAGACATGTCAGCAAGGATGTTTAGGAACACCGTAGAGACTCAAGTAACACAATACTTCTGGATTGTTCTGTTCTTCCTCTGTAAAGAGCACTTCGTAGAAGTAACACAATTCAGGACCAGACAGATGTTCAGGACCAGAAAGTGCAAAGAAATGAATGATCTTGACAGGTATCTTTATTAGATTATTGTAGATAAGAGTGAACATGGTAAGGAATCACTGCAGAGTAATGAACATCTGGTTGCAATTGCCAATGAAAGAGATGTTAATAACTTTAAATTAAATTAAGTAAAACAAGATGAATCAGATCAGACAGAAGGGGCATAAGATAGAATAGTAACAGCTCCTCAACAAGAGTTTATTTAGCAATTGATTGATTTACTGATTTATGAAGGGGGAATTTAATAAAGCCTACACAGTCTTTTTTACCATGTAGGCATTGCGGAATGCTGCTTACATGAAAGTAAGCAAGTTTGCAATCCAGTAAGCACTGCTGAGTGGCGCTCATTACAACACCAACACGGGAAGTTCTGGGGCATGCAAATCCCCTCATACAGAGGTGAATCTCATGCAAATGAGCAGTGGCAGCTGGTGACTTCAAATCAAAGGGGGGCTGCAGGAGACAGCTGAATGGGTGGGGGTGTGGCCAACTAGAAATGGGTGGAGCTATGCACAAAACAACAAAAACTGAGACTTTAATTAAATACGCTGCCCTGGGTGCCAAACAGTCATTACGAGAGTCCACTGAAGACAAAATGAAGTGTAGAAGAAAAAAAATATTTCAATGCATTGGCTACATGACAGCTTACTTAATATCTAGATGGAAACAAAAAGGTTGTGAGACATGAAGAAATAAATTACTCTTTAAATACATTACTGGAATGCCAGTCAAAATCAAGTATAAAAAAAACAAGCAGCACTCAACTCAAACCACTTCTTCTTGCACTGCAGTTCTAATTATAATTTATATTCAGCTTTATAAAAGTACAAAGTAACATGCTGAAAGTAGCAATCTCTGTGATACCCCCACTTGAAAAAATGTTTCTTATCCGAAAAAGACCTGCTGCCTGACAACAACTATCTACTTGTTTCATGGGGAAAACATGATCAAAGTAAAAAAATGAACAGCAAACAAGAAACAAGCTCAAGATAAATTGCTTAAAGGATTACTGCACAGGTTATGGACCACACATGATAGATTGGCACTCTGTTTAGTTTATGAGTAAAGGCTGCAAAGATTTATTTATTTATTTATCTATTTTGTTTGTTTACTGGACAATGTCCAGCTGGAAATGAGGCCCATTTTCAGTGGAGGCCCGGGGAGAAAAGCTCCACACATATAAATAGACAGTATTAAACAATCAAATTGAACACTCATTAATCAACAATGTACAAAGCAAGTCAGTAATAAATTAGTTATCTAACAATAAATAGAAAATAATTAACAAATTAACAAATTTAACAAAACAAAATGGCACAGTTAGAGATAAAAAACTGGCCGCATGAGTTAATAGTGAGAACAGTGTGATACCATAATTGCAAGACAGATAAATGCAGTCTACATAACAGGTAAAGACAAATTAATATATGTGTATACATTGTTAACTGAAACTGAGTGTAGAATCAAGATAGCCTTCAGCAGTTAATAGTTGTAGCTGTGAGAATGAGCGAGTTTAGGGTATTGTAAGGGAGTAGTAGGTAGCGTAACCAAGAGTATGGCAGGAGCAGAGCCAGTGTTTTGCTAGATGTTCCCATGAATGCTGGGGTTTTTGGCCATATGTTGAGGAAGAGTGTTCCACAGTTTGGCAAGTTTATGGGAAAAAAGGGTGGTGCCCTGTGTGTTGTGGGCTTGGGTAATCTTTAACAATAGTTTATTTGAGGGTCTTAGTGCTCTAGGATTGCTGTTGGGTTAGACTAGATTGGTGAGTGCTGGGCAGTTATTAGGTTTGTGAATTATATTGTGGGCTATGGACAGTTGGTTAAATGTTAGAAGGTTTGGTAGTTCTAACCATTTAAGTTGGGAGATTACAGAGCAGTGGTGGGTTCTGTAAGGGTGGCCTGTAGCAAACTTGGCAATTTTGTTGTAGTGTGATTCCAGATTATTTAGGTCAAAATGATTTAGGTTAAAGATGACTGCAAGTCTCCAACAAATGTAATGAGCTTCTGAAAATACTGTAATCCTGTCCTGCAAATGCTGTCATATAAACTTCAATACCTAAGGCCTATACGTTATGTAGTTATGTAAATATTCTTTGCATGGCAACAACAAAAAGGCTTTCAATGTTGGTAATTCTTTAACAGTATGCTTATTAAAGCTTACTTGCATCTTACAATCTCAGACAAGTTTACCTGATGGCCTTTAAAGCATTGCTACTTAAACACAGAGCAAGAGGCACTGCAACAACATGCATTTTCTAAATAATTAGAAGCATAAATCAACAGTATAAAAATATGATAGAAAACCAGAACATTCTGCAAAATCAAGGACAGAGGAAAAGCCACTGTAGTACTTGTATCTACCTTGGATGGAGGGATGCTCTGCACGCTTACACTGCTTAACTGTTCCTTGCCTTGCTTGGACACATCCAGAGTCACTACATGGGGGAGTGGGGTGCAACAAGTATGTCATAATTTGAAATGTCTCTGGCTGATGGTGATGGCCCTGACACATTTGTCATACCTCTCAACCTCAGAGCAAGAAATCTGGACAAAGCCATAAATAGAAGTGGGACAAAGGCCCAAAAATAAGGACAATTTTTAAATATTGCTCTTATAAACTTAGAAAGATAATAGAATAGTAGGGCTTGCATTAACATGAATTTTCTGAAGGGTGTGAAATCTGAAACTCAAATGTCTGTCATTATTTTCTAACTTCAGTCTTTAATGAGTTGCCACTAATTTGCCAGAAAACCACACTTTTATGAAAAACAGGCCAAATATGTGATGCAAAAATATAAAATAGCCACACAATACAGCTGGGTACCTGTTAAAGAAGGGATACTTTTTTAATATTAATACCATTAACTTGAGTAGCTGGCAAAATAGAGAATATACATGCATTTCTGAAATAAAAGTAATTTATAACTCTTATCATTACAATTATTTATTAATTGTACACCTTCCACATTTTCTTCCAAATTTGCCATTTTGCAGAGGGATTATTAGAGAGAGAGAGAGAGAGAGAGAGAGAGCAACATTTTGAGCCAAAATTGCGGACAGTTGAGAAGTTTGGACATACCTAATTCTATAAAGAGATTTATTTGTGCGTATCTCTCAACTTCTTAATGCAGGAAATCTGGACAAAGCCAAATATATTGGGGGAACATACAAACAGTACTAAAAATTGCTCTTGTATAAACTTAGACAGTTGATAGAATAGCAGATCTTGCTTTAGCATGCATTTTTCTGAAGGATATGAAGTCTGAAACTCAATGTTTGTCATTAGTGACTTCATTCCTAAATGATTTGCCAGAAAACCACAAATGTTATGAGGAACAAACCAAAAATAAGAAGCAAAAATCTATTAATTCGGTGAAAATCTGGACAGTTGAGAGATATAGTTCAGCCGGGGCTGTCTTTGAGTTTGCCGCCCTTCTACCCTCAAAAAATCATGATAAAATTGGGCCTCCCCCCAGTAATTCCAGTGTCCCATTACTTAGCTATTTCACCCCATTTACCATAAACACTGTAATGTGTATACCGCTTTACTTCTACGATAAATTGGATTTCATTTAAAAGTTTTATTTTACATTTTACAGCACAAACCCTAATAGACATCTGCTAAACAAAGCAATGCAGTCTCACAATGAAAATAGGCTCACATTCATTGACACAGCATTGAAACCCACATTCAAAGAAAATACATCTGGCTAGTGGCAGACAAAGATTAACTTTGGGCTGTTTTCAAATCATAGGTCATTTGCACGCGAAACATAAATGTGTTCTTTGATACACCTTCCTGATTTATTAAATTATATTCCTTGTATAATACAGTACAGCTGTTAGATGGCATTTTAAATTTATTGTTTTGAACATCTTTCCAGTACACAGTGAAAGAAAATACATGCACCAATAATGAGAAAACTGCCCAATTCAGAACATTTCCATCATAAAAGTCTACTCAAACTTCTACAATCCACCAGTAACAGTAAATATGCACAATCTCTGCAGAAGAAAAAGTCATCTAAATAATTCCACATTAAAGAGATCTGTAACTAATGAAGAGGTTGATGCTACCAAACAACTTTATATGTCATTGTTCCATCTACAAATAAAGCACCTGTTGCCCTTGAGGAATAAATTGCCTATTTTACATTAAAAATGATAAGCTAGTAATATTGAAATAAGGAATGGATGTCAAACTGATAACAGGTTCATAGTTACTAGGTATCTCCGCCAAAGAGGACATTCTCAGGACTGCATCATCCACCTCCTTTAAAAGTACAACACAGTACAGTATCAGCAATGCATCTACATACTGTGGTAGTAGAAGCCACAGCCTTCTGCATCAAAAGTAAATGCACTACCTGTTGTGCTACTAACAATGCAAACAGACTCACCATAAGCAGCACTAAATTTCTCTTCCCCTGAAGCTCTCAGCTCCTTGTAAAATCCGCTCAACACTCAACTGTATCTCTCAACTTTGCAGCACAGGAAATCTGGAAAAAGACAAAATTTATTTTTTGGGGGGGGGCAAATGCCCAAAAACCAGGGATCCATTTTAAACATTGCTTGTATAATCTTGGAAAGTTGCTAGAATAAAATGCTGTATTACCGCCATGCATTTCACTGCCAAGTCTTGGGCCCAGGACCCGGTGCACTACAGTCAGAGCAACATACCACTATGCCAAATCCACTGTTTCGTGAAGCTAAGACAGAAAGACTGAAACTTTAATGGCCATCATTTAGTGAATTCAGTTCTCACCATAACTCTCAACTTCTTAGCACCAACACCTGGACAAAGCCAATAATGGGGGAATACAGCCCCCAAACATATTCAGTGAATTGAGTTCTCACCATAGTTCTCAACCTCTTAAAATTAAAACCTGGACAAAGCCAATAATGGGGGGATACAGCCCCAAAAATAAGGGACACATTTCAAATATTGATCTTATGAACTTAGAAAATGTCAAGAATAAAAGGTTTTGTGTTACCATGTACTTTCTGAAGAATATGAAGTCTGAAATTCAAATGCCTGTCATTATTTAGTGAATTAAATCCAGAAAACTACATATTTTATGATGAACAGAACAAAAATATGAGGCAAAAAATTTGAATAGTTTTCATAAGTGGTGGTGGGTAGGGAATTCAGGTTCTTGCTACCTGCACCCAAGGTACAGGGTTTGAGCCTGAGTTATTCTAGAACCACTACTGTTTCCTGAGTCTCTCTAGCCACCAAGTATATTTATCTTGGGCATCACACACACACACACACACACACACACACACACACACACACACACACACACACACACACACACACACACACACACACACACACACACACACACTGAGGGCTCCGTTGTAGAAGTAGAGCTCCATACATACAAACACTGAAATACAAGTCGCAAGCTCCATTTAAGAAATAAAGCAAGTCTGTTGAAGAAATAAAGTTCTGTACACAAACTGAAATACAATTCCCATTGAACACACACACACCCTGAGGGCTCCATTGTAGAAATAAAACTCTGTACATACACACACTGAAATACAAGTCCCAAGCTCCATTGAAGAAATAAAGTTCCATACACACACACACACACACACACACACACACACACACACACACACACACACTGAAATACAAACTGCTGAAAGCTCTGTTGAAGAAATACAAGTCCAGTCCCATTGAAATACAAACACACATGGTACCTGAGGGCTCTGTTGAAGAATCTCCTGCTTCTTGTGAAATAATATAAAATCCCTGAGATGAAATACAGTTCCACAAGAGCAGCCTGGATAATCCAGCCTGCAGACGTTGCAGTCCAGTCCCCTTCCAGTCTATGTAGTTGTAACCGCATAGACTTCTGGGCATCTCTGTAGTCAGATGCCTTCTTTCTAATCTGGACTGCTGTTAAAACAGTCCGGATTCCAGCACGCATGTGTGGAGTTCCGGAAATTTTTATTTTCTTTTTTTTTTTTGTTGTTATTTTCATTTTGGCCAATAGCACGAGCCGCCCCTGCAAATAAGGCAAGTAGAGTGATCCAGCAAGCAGATAGGCAGCCCTGCAGACCCTGTGTTGGTTTCCATAGTGTGCATGGTAAAATTCCGTGTATAGGATTTTAGACAGACAACAGGGGCTGTAAAAACACAAGTAGATGGACAGAAATGGCATAGCACATACAAGTATGAGCAAAACTATCCACTGTGTGTCCAAAAATGTAAGGGAAATAACTTAAAACAATTTGGGGTATGTTTGTGCAGCTCACTGCTGTGCACAAACATGCTTTTATGAAAAAAAAAAAGAGTGGAAAAACTACATTTAATAGTATGTGACAGAAATGTACTATAGGACCTTGTGTGGAATATCTGCAATAGTGGAATGGTGCTGTTTTTTATGAGGCAGGGCCTGGAACCAAGTAGTTTGCAGTTGTGTACACATATCCCTATGCAAATAAGGTGGGGTTACTGAGTAACACAAATGGTTATCTGTGTCCACATATCCTTTCCGTGTAAGCACAAAACCATGTTGATGTCCACAGCACAGGTAGTTGACATCAAGAGGGGGTGTGTCTGAGGACTTTTAAGCTCAGTGGAGCTCAGCTGCACCTGTTTGCACAGGGTGCTGCTGTGCTCAGCAGGAGGGTGTTTACACTGGCTGCTAAGCTTTATTTATCTTTTGGGCATGTGGTTTAATGTGTTTACGTGGTGTGCTGCCATGCTGAGCATGACATTTTGGGGGGGGGGGTGTACAGTGACTGCTGAGCTTTGTATACCTTTGCAGTGCTTGTTTACACTTGTTTACATGGTGCACTGCTGTGCCTATTGTATTTGCCTTCAAACTGTTGCATTTTAAAAGGCATTTTAGATTATTTGCTTCATTTAAACCAGGAGCCTTATCTGCTTTTAACTGTAATTGCCAAAGTGCATCTGTTTGTTGAACTACAGTCTTGTAACTACCCCCTGTAAAAACATTAGTTACCTCTTCCAGACTGGCATTTAAAAATATCCTACACTGTTTACACACATAATTACGTGTATGCAGGGCATTATTCTGGCCCTTAACCATACTAGACTTTAATTGTTCCTTAACAAAACATGTGTCATACTTACCAGGGCAGGACCATGGCCTTGGTCAATACCTGATGAACCTGTGAACAGTTGAGGATAGGGCAATGACAGTACCAGTGTATGTTGCAACACAACAAGGTAATACATCCATATAGCTCACATTTACAGTAGCTACTGTGTTACTTGTATTGGTCCTAATCTGCATATGACTGCATACCTGAGGTTACAACCCCTAGGAACAAAAACCTGACCCCCACATACAAATATCTATAGCCTGACACACTGACTGCTACAGTAGTACAATGCTGATCACTGTAAGCTTACCTGCAGGAACCTCAGCTGTAGAAACTGTGGTACCCGCCTCCACGATGTACGGTGTGATTGATGCCTGAGAACTGTCTAGTTTGCCTAGGTTCACCAGGAATTCCTCAATGGCTTAGAGTTGTTGTTTCACTGCAAGCCCTCCACCAGAACAGCATGATCCCTGGCTATATCCTCTGCCCATCAATGTGCAGCATTAATCATATTGGTTGCCTGGTGTTGGACCTGCTCATGTGTCCTGCCCTGCTGGCCTGTGGCATTAATGTCATAGACAAGGTCTGAACACATTGTGGCCCACTGTTCCCTTTTATGTCTCCCCCTGGATAACAGGATATTATTATGCTGCTTTAGTCCTTGCAAGATTATCTCATTCTCTGCATCGGAGAAGGGTGGGTGTTATCTGTGGTACATAGTTCCTGACAGACAACACAAGAGGGATACATTACAGGATCAGATACATGAACATCCACTACGTTCAGATATGGCAAGGGCAAAATGGCCAGTACTATCCACTACTTGCTCAAACATGTCATACCCCACAGTATCACAACATACACAGTGTGTGAATCCAACAGAGATAGTATCAGTAGTGCGGTATTTCCATGTGTGCCATGAGAAATGCTGCTGTATGATCATACACACAACACTCCAGTCTACAGTGGTGTGTCCACTAGGGTCAACCACCCAACAATATGTCATAAGACCAGTGCCAGATATATATCAGTGTGCTATTACAACCACTATGAAGGGACAGTCCAACAACAGTAGTGTGCCACAATGACAAAAGACAATGCAACCTTGGAGTATTGTACATCCCCTGTAGGTGTAAAACAGCAGGGCATCAATGACATGTCATTATCACAGGTCTATGACTTGCTTACTGCTGTAATCTCTATTCCCCATATGTCTATCCTCCCATCTGAATCCTGTTATACACAAAAAAACAGTTACATACCTGCTAAAGTGCAACACTCTTCTGTTGAACTGTGTGTCTGGCAAAGCTTCACAAAGCCATGCTCTGTGTTAGTCAAGTCTCTTACAGAATGGTTCCCTGTTGCCAGCTTCCTGTCTTTTAAACATGCTCCCCATCAGCAGGTGACTATCTCTAAACCAATTTGTGGTTCTGAAATGCTAATTGCAGCCAAAGCAGCTGAACTGCATTATCATTAGACAATGACATACAACCACTGGGCAATATATAAGGCCTTCAAGTAAACCTGGGCCCCTTTCTTATCTGTTGAGATGGGCACTGCTGGAGTGAGGAGACTACATCATCACAAAGGGTAGATCTGTAGCAGAAATCTTTACATAGAGCTGCATGTACCACAGGCTGCAGCTGCTACTGCATGTAGTAGGCAAAGAAAATATGAACACTTTGGAAGACAACAAGTTGTAGGTGTATCTGTGTCAGCCTTGTTGTAGAGGCAGTCCCAGGGTAGGGGTACCCTTTACACTCCAATTAAGGCATGTTTTTAAGTTACATATGTTAGGCACCTGTGTCAAAGAACAGAATACTAGATAACATATAGTACTGCTACAAGGATATGTGAAGTGTGTCACTACCTGCAGGCCCGTGACTTCATGCACTGAAAAGCAGTTATTTAATTTGCAATGCTCTGTGTGGATAAATAGAGTGTATTAGTGATGCATGAATTGTTGCCTTCACAATAATGTAATTGAAATGCAGCACAACACTGGATTTGAACCCAGGAATGTGTGTGGCAAAATGTACTGCATGCAAGGCATTTAACAGCCTAAGCTGTTGAGTCACTGCTACAACAGGTGTATATATTTGCACACATACAGGCTTTGACAAACATTTTCTACTTCCATCAGTGTGTGCATGGCTTTATATGGATGTGTTTCTGCACCAGAGTCTTAGTTGAACATGTATTTTGCCATGAATGTTTTAACAGGTGGCTTTCTAAATTGTGCTGATAAAAGGGCACATTTACCTGCTAATACAGACCTCAGTTACATCCATTATCATGTGTTTGGCTGTCTAGTGTTGTACTATTGCACCAAAATTCAAGATACACTCCATTTTTTTTCCATTACTGTTTATTCCAGTTTGTGCAGTGCGGCACAGTGCGTAGGTCTGCTGAAACATGCTTAATGACTGTAATTGGCAATTACTGTGTTTTGTTTAAATCACCTGCTTTAATTAAGACTTATTTGGCATGGTGGATTAATGCGGTGTGTTGCAGGTGTGATGGCCTTGAGATTGAATCCTGCAGAGGTGCTTATTTTGTATATAATTACAATGGTAAAAACACATACATTCATTATATCTCTATTTAGCTGAGCTAAGTGAAGATGTGGGACGTGGTGTACCACTCAGCTCTGCACTAAAAAAATATAAAGAAAAGAAAAAAGGGAGATAGGAAAGTGGGGAAATGGGGGCAAACAGGGGGGAAAAGATACTGAAAGACAGGGAGGGATGTGCAGGAAGGGTGTAAGAAAGAACCATAGCTATCCATTTCTTGTACAGCAACAACTGTGTACTTTGACAGATTTGTACATGAAGTTTGAGTCTCAAATCCCAGAGAGAGGGGTGAGAACAACATAACTGCATTGTCAAGCCAATTGGACTAAATTATGTGTGTCCAGTGGACATGTGTATGAAATGGTGAGCTATGTATGGGATGATAATTTTGGGGGGGACAAGTACCCATTTTTTAAGGTGAGAGTGGAATCTGGGGAAGGGATATAGGCACATGTGGGGGAGCTAAGTTGGGTAGGTGAGGATGTATTTGCAAATAGACAAGACAGCAGACAGAGGCAGTGTATGACACATGAGAGAGGTGAACATGTTTGACAGGGAGGGTGTTGTGAACTCCGAGTCCCATATGCCTCCAGATGGCAGCAGCATGACTCACATCCCCACCCATGGGACCGACTGCACTGCTCCTTCACTGCCACAAGGGTGGTTGTGCTGGGGGCTGGGCACCAGGGTGATGCTGCCCCACTGGGTCATTCAGCATGCTCTGAACCCAGTGCAGGTATTGGTCATAGCTATGGTGAACTATCCTGCACACCAGGATTGGTAGCTCATCATGGATGACTACTCTCCCAATGCCAATGCTCACAGAACTGGACTGGGACCCGTCCCCTGGGGTGGTACTACCCAACACCACAGTAGCGCAGGCAGAGGGAGCACCACCAGTCTGAGTCCCAAATGTGCTGGGATCCAGTACCATGGCTGACTGAGGCAAGGTAGGGGGATCAGCTGGAACTGGCCTACCTTGACGTGCTGTGGTACATGAGGTAAAGCAGTAAGTTAGTTAGTTACAACCAAACCATTGTTAGCATTAATAGAATGAAACACCATATTTATTAACCCAAATACATATTAATATATGTTATGTGCAACTCAACATAATGTACTATAACAGTCAGGATGGTAACAGCATGCCAGTGTGAAGTAAACCATAAGGCCAACAAGACAGTTAGTTCAACAAAATATGTTAATATTGAATCATAATGAAACATAACAATAATCGACCACATTTTCAAAAATATAGTTAGTTTAACAAAATATATTAATATTAAATAATAATAAAGCATAACAATTATCAATCACATTTTCCAAAATATAGCTAAACAAAATATGTTAATATGAAAACGTAATAATACATTACAATACTGAATAAATTAAGATAAGAGGTGGGGCAAGACAGAGAGAAAAACATTCCATTAGTGACATTGCAGATAATATCCCTGACAGCATTGGTCATACATACTTCTACAGTTGTGTACTGACAGTTGTGATTACAGTGACTACAATTCTCCTATAGCTGCTGTAGCACATGCATATTTATCAAGGTGAAAGCATGGGACAATAAGTGCCATGCACTAACAAATGTAGTACAGAACTACTTAGAACAGTTTCACATGATGTGGACTTCTATAACTACCAGGATGTTCTGTAAATTGATTTAGTAATACATTGCATTCTAGGTAATAATTTACCTGGTAAAAATGTGACAGATGGATTAGTCAGTTTTAATTACATTACAAGAAAATGTGATACTTGAGAGGCATGTTTGTGTATAGTAATTAAACAAGGCAGCCATCATGGTTTAGTTACCAGGCATGGGAGTAGAATCCATTAACTGTTACTGTAGGGGACTTCTGCAAATAATTTAATGATGCTATGGGACAAGACCAGCTTATTAAAATGTATATTAATTTCAGTTCATTAATGGGTTGGGAGGGTGGCCTAATGGTTAAGGTGTTTGCCTTACAAACACAAGGTGCAGGGTTTGAGTCTCACAAGGGATAATTGGCTAGGCTTAAAATGGCTCGCAAGGGCAGTTAGCTTAGTACTAATCTATGAACCTATGAATCTATAATATGACTGTTAAAAAGCAAATATGTATGCAGGGCTGGGAAAAATCCAGCTTCATAAGCTAAAAATTATTACTGTGTCCTAACTGCATTCTTTTAATATGTAATAAGGAAAATGTACGTGTTGCATGAAGTCGAGGCATGTTAGTTACTACAAAAGGAATTTGTTAGCCTGACTCCTCCAGGCTAGGAGTGTGTTGTTGCTAGTTGAAACATCCAAGGTCAGAAACAAGACCCCTTGGAAACGTGTATCATGTATAGAAAGGTGTTCACATGAAGTCCGATGCGAAAATCATGAGGGATGAGGACATTTGCAAATTTTTTTATTAGTCAGAATCATTGTAACGTAATAAAAGTGCATGACCAGTTTTGCTAAGAAAATGTATAAAAAATGTATTTTGTTTCTCTTCAGAGAGACTAATTTAACATCGGCTATGGGGATTTTCTTCCAGCGTTGTAAGAATAAAATTTCTGTTTACACATCCTGAAGTGTTGTTCCTGACTAAAGGCATATAGGATAAATTCTTAATGTTATTTATTTATGACTATAACAATTTGGTACCATTCTTTGGATCTGAACTTTGGTATTGCTGCAGGGCAGTTGTGGAATAGGAACCATCACAGATTTTCTATGAATTCCACACTGCTTTGTATAGAATAGTCAGAGACTCAGATGTGCAGCTATTCATGGTGTGCAAGCATACTAGCCTCGGCAGGAAAATTGTTTTGTAAGGGGAAAATAGTTAGGTTGTTTTCTTTTCTCTTTCTTTCTATTTTTTTAAGACAATTTTAGCAAAATGTCTGTGCATGACTGTGTTTATACAATAAGTGTGTGACTGTGTTTATAGTATTAGTGCATGATTGTGTTTTTGCTTGACTGAATTGTTTGTAAGGTATACATGTAACAGTGGGAGGACTCCACAGCAACTGAGTATAGTAAATGTATGTGTACATACAGTAAAGGACAAATTAACACAAGGAGGCACCTTGTGTCGAGGGCGGTACACTCAGGATTGAAAGATAAGAAGTATGAGAGATGTTTTTATTCTGTCAATGTATGAATGTATGAGAGAAAGAAAAGAAAAATTTAAAAGTTAAAGATAAACTTAAAACAAGTTTATGAGCCCACCGCATGATTGGGACATAGACTATATGCTGTTAAAACAAATTAATGAGCCCACCACATGGTAGGACGTAGACTATACAACAAGTTCCTGAGCCCATAGTATGATTGGGATGTAGACTATATACTGTTAAAACAAATTCTTGAGCCTACCGCATGACTGGACGTAGAGGTATGCATTGTTAAAATAAATTCATGACCCCAAAGCACACTGGGACTTAGTGTGATTGTGTGAAAGTACCCTCAGAGGGTCCAAAAGAGTGGACAATTCCAGACTCAGTACCTATCCACCCCATTGTCCCGACCGCAATGCTGGAGCTGTAACATTTAAGCTCACACTGGGATGAAAGCAAGGAGGTCCTGTGGGAAAAGGCTGATCAAAACATCTCCTCTGTTGCTGCACGCCAACAGACTTCCTA
Source organism: Protopterus annectens (assembly GCF_019279795.1). NCBI lineage: Eukaryota > Metazoa > Chordata > Ceratodontiformes > Protopteridae > Protopterus > Protopterus annectens. Next base: position 239,996,369 of record NC_056729.1, on the reverse strand, counting down.
CCCTTCCCTCCCTGTATGGTGTGTGGATTACTAGTTATTTTCGGTCTTCGGAACTGCCAGGATCTAGGAGTTGTAAGGTAAGCCTAACATTTTTATTATTACTTATTTATAAATTAAGAAAAATTGGAGCAAAGATAAGCGAGCAAGATCAAATCCCTGAAAAGGGAACAGTTGCATATTTTATGTATTTTAAGTATGTGAAGGAAAGTTGTAAATATTTGTATGAATGGTTTCAGCTTACTAAGAATTGTGCTGGTTGGGTATTTCCATTAAATGGAACTTATGATAAGACTAAATTTCTGACATTGAAAGGTATTTTGGAAGAAATGAAAAGCAAAGTAAGTGGGGAACAAATGACAGCATTTTATTATTGGTACAGTGAAGCACTTAAAAGGGAAAAGGAGTCAGCATTAAAAGGGTTGCAGGATGTTAATAAGAAGTTGTTGTGACAAATAAAAGAGGTTAAAAAGGCAGTACAGACCAGTAAAACGGGATCCCTTTATCCTGTCTTAGCAGGTTTGGAACAAACTGAGGATGGCCAAAAAACAGAAATTCTGAAGAGGATGATAATCCTCCAGTAGCTACTGCACCCCCACCCCTATATGCACCAGTAGGGGTACCTCCTGTACAAGACTCTTTGTTTCCCAGACCCCTACCTTTTGGTCTACTGTCCATTGGATGTCCAGTTTGCATGATACAGGTACATCTCAGACTGTTTTCCCTATTCAATCTTCATCTTCTCAACATACATCTGCAGTCGAGGGGGGTTCTTCTTCCTATCCTTCTCAGATAGTTTCTACTTTCCCAACAGGGGCATTAGTATTTCACACTCCTATCTCACCATATACACTCACATGACAGGGTACAACAAGGAATTCCAACCTCTAGAGGGGATCCATTGGCACCGCTCAGGGAAATTTTGGGGGCTAACAATAGGGAACTTGTTCATCGTCCTTGGACCCTGCTGATGTGCATACTATTATCTAAAAATTTTCCAAATATTAGAGAAGATCCATTAAAATTCAAAGAAGAATTAAAAACTATAATAGAATGTACAATCCTACTTTGACAGATTTAAATCAACTGCTGAGGGTAGTTACTTCAGCTGAAATAAGAAAGCAGTTATTGTAAAAGGCCGAAATAACAGATTTCACTCTTACAGGGAATGCATTAACAAATTAACAAACAGCATTTTTAAACACGATTACGGATGTATGTCAAGTTAGGCCTGACTGGTCTAAAATGCAGGCGTGTAAACAAAATAAAGGGGAAGCCCCTCCATACTATTAGAGTCACCTTAAAACATTATTTGCAAAACATTCAGGAATACCAGACCCAGAAGAGCAAGCTAAGCCAGCTATTGTAGCAACCTTTGTACAGGGTCTGCAAGCCCCTGTACAAAACCAAATAAAGCAGGTGCTCATAGACTGGCAAGTAAAGGACTTAGAGCCTTTATTAAGTGCTGCAAATCACTGCACAGAGTATCAGGAAAAACGAAGGAAGGATACTGAGGATAAGCTGTTAACTTTACAAATCAGGCAGCTGGAAAAACCAAGGGGTCAAGGTAGAAGCAGGGGAAGGGATAGAGGAATTGCTAGAGGATTTAGAAAAGTGCTGGTCGAAGGGAACAAGGTGCAGCTGGTTGGCAGCAATGAGCTGGCAGTGCCCCTCTGGCTTCATCTAACATGTCTTGCTTCAATTGTGGAGAAGAAGGACATTGGAGAGGGGAGTGCCCACCCAGGCAAATGTAAAGATTCCAAGATACTCGGACTGAATGGCAACAAAATTATAATAATGCAGTTTTTCCTCTACCACCTTTTCATATTGGAAGGTGTCAGGAAGCTCCATACTGATCCGGTCAAGGAAATAACACAGAAGTAAATTTTAACCCTCTACTGCCAATAGATCAAAACGGACCCTACATTAAGATGAAAATAAATTCAAAGAAAAACCCATTTCTGGTGGACACTGGAGCTACTAGGTCAGTGTTAAAAGTCAAATACCAGTATCAGAGTATAAAGTAAATGTAGTTGGAGTAACAAATACTAAGGTTACATATCCTGTTTCGGAACCCATCCCCATATCTTTGGGTCTGATTGAAGAAAAGCATTATTTTCTTTTGAGTACTACTGCACCTGTAAATCTGCTAGGAAGATATTTTGTTATGCAAGCTGGGTTGTACTATTTACTGTACCCCAGAAGGACTGTATCTAAATGTTCCAACAGAATCAGAGGGGGAAGTATTGGCAGTTTTAGCAGAAGCTGAGGAACAGCTTACTACAGCAGGTACCTGCCAACTTGTGGACTAAGCATGCAGATGAAGTAGGCATACTGAAATCAGCAGAATCAGTAAAATTAAAATTAAATCCATCAGAACCTCTCCCCAGAATCCACAATATCCACTAAAACCAGAAGCAGAGCAGAGAATCAAACCTGTAATTCAGTATCTACTACAGCAGAAATAATAATACCAGCTAAAAGCCCTTCTAATACTTCTATTTTTCCACTGAAAAAGCCATAAAAGGATACTTATAGATTTGTACAAGACTTAGGGGCTCTAAATAATACAGTACTGCCTATTTTTCCTGTTGTTCCAAATCCAGCAACAATACTGAGTTGCATACCACATACAGATAGTTAATTTTCTTTAATAGATTTATGTTCAGCATTCTTTTCTACACCTATTCACCATGACAGTCAGTTTCTGTTTGGTTTCACTTAGGGACAGCAATATACATGGACATGGTTGCCACAAGGATATACTGAATCTCCTTTATTGTTTTCTCAAATTCTGAAAAAAAGATTTGGAGAATGTGACATTTCCGGGTGGGTCTGTGTTAGTACGATAGGTGGATGATTTACTGATAGCATCAAATTCCTTTCAGCCATGTCAACAGGATACCTTGCATCTTCTGACTATCCTTACAGAGAACTGTGGTCATCTCAGGTACGTTATCTTGGTCATTTAATATCTCAGGGTAGTAGCCAAGTGTTACCATATCATATTGATGAAATATCTAAGGCCCCACACCTGACTACGTAGAGACAGCTTAGGACTTTCATAGGTATAGGTTCATAGGTTCAAAGGTTCATAGATTAGTACTAGGCTAACTGCCCTTGTGAGCCATTTTAAGCCTAGCCAGTTATCCCTTGTGAGACTCAAACCCTGCACCTTGTGTTTGTAAGGCAAACACCTTAACCATTAAGCCACCGTATGACAGGATACTGCATACAGTGGATCCCTGACTATTCAGAAATTGCCAAACCTTTCACAAATCTTTTAAAGCAGGATACACCAGATCCTCTCCTTTGAAATTGTGAAGAGGAGAATTCATTTCAGAATTTGAAACAAGCTTTAGCTACTGCCTCAGCTTTAGGGTTTCCAAATTATAATAAACCTTTTATTTTATTCTGTCATGAAAGAAATGGATTTGCTCAAGGAGTACTTGCACAAAAACATGGGGACAGCTATTTTCCATTAGCTTATTACAGCATGGCACTTGATTTTGTTGCAAAAGGTTTTCCACCCTATTTAAGGGCAGTTGCCACTGCTGCCATTCCAGTTAATCTGGCACAATCTTTGGTGCTTGGGCATGATCTCACAGTAGCTGTCCCTCATTCTGTATCATATCTTTTGCTAAAAATGAAAACTCAACCGCTCTCAACTGCATGTCTAACTAGATATGAACTTCTTTCTGATCCATCTATTTCTCTGATCCTCTGTCCTGTTCTAAATCCTGCATCTCTATTGCTGACTGCTAAGGATGGTAAAGAGCATGATTGTGTGTGCGCAACTAACTGTTTGCTTTCTCCTAGGCAGGACTTACAGGACACTCCTATACCCAACGCTGACCTGAATTTGTTCCTGGATGACTCCTGTGGAAGGGATCAAAAGGAAAGTTGATCTTGGGAATAGCAGTCTGCACCAAAGAAACAATATTGTTGGAACAAAGATTAGAGGGTGTTCACTCTGCTCAAATAGCTAAGCTAGTGGCTTTGCAAAATGCCTGTGAATTAGCCAAATACAAGGTGGCCAATATTTTTACAGACAGCCGTTATGCTTTTGGGGTGCTACATGATTTTGGCCAACTTTGGAAAGAGAGAGGGTTTTTGACCTCTTCAGAAAATCAAATGAAAAATTCAGGGTACATAAAATCATTGGTAGATGCACTTTTGCTATCTAAGAAGCTGTCTGTAATCAAATATGCACATTAAAAGGGATTAACATTGTTACAAAAGGTAACAACTTAGCAGACCAAGCTGCTGAACAAAAAATAGTAAATTGTTGTAGAAATCTGTGTATGTTAACAATAACAAACTGCAACTGTAATGATGTGTTTGATTTGGAGAAGTTGTCAGCTTTTCAAGCTAAAGCATCATGGGGAGAAGTTCTGAGGTGGCTCAAGAATGGATGTAACAAATCCTCTGATGGCATATGGTGACATCTGGATGGCCAACTGGTGGCGCCTGCCTCTTTGCTACCTTACCTAGTAAGGGCTTATCATCTACTGGCCCATACAGGTAAGACAGCTTTATTTAATCAAATTACCCGAAGTTGGTATGCCCCTCATGTCTCCTCTTTAATACTTCAGTATATACAAAACTGTAGTATATGTTTAGAGTATAACATAAGCAAACATGCCAACAGCAAATCTGCATGTTTACCTCCACCCTGGGGACCTTTTGTTAACATACAGCTAGACTTCATCCAGATGCCTAAGACTAATAATTTACAATTTATTTTGGTGGTAGTGTGTATGTTCTCAGCATGGGTGGAAGCTTACCATTGTCATTAAGCTGATGCAGTCACAATTATTAAAAACTGTTATCTAAATTTATACCGAGATTTGGTATACCCAGCATTGTTAACAATGACTAGGGAACACATTTATATAATGCACTGTGTAAAGAACTATGTAAAATTTTTAATACTAAGTTGAATCTTCACTGTCCCAACCATCCGCAGTCATCTGAATTAGTGGAAAGGGTAAACAGAACCCTTAAAAATATAAGTTTAAAGATTTGTGCTGAAGCCTACTTAAAGTGCTCTGAAGTACTTCCCTTAGCATCAGTGAGTACGAGGGCCTCACTGATTGCTGCCAGGAAGTTGAGTCTGTTTGAAATATTAATGGGGAGACCCATGGCCCTTCCAGCTACCCCTCGAGTAGGAAGTGCCGATTTAACTTTGTGAGATGTTGCTATGATTTCTTATTGTAGGAGACTCCTCAAAATGTTGCAGCCACATCATTGAACAGTAACAGCAGCATTACCAAAGCCTCTTGACAAGCCTTGTCATCAACTACAACTGGGTGACTGGGTGTACATGAAAATTTTCCAGAAGAAAAACTGCCTGAGCCTGATGTAGAATGGGCCTTTTCAGGTCAGGTTAACCACTTTGATTGCAGTTTGCTGTGCAGGGCTACCAGCGTGGATCCATTCATTTCACTGCAAGAAGACCTATTGCGTGGGGATCCCAGACGAATCATCGCAGCCAACAGAGGGAGACTGAGATGTGACAGATAAATCATATGCCCAGTGAGAAGGTCAATTTCAGTAGCAGTCCATGATGAATACAGTAACAACAGGTACTTTTGCTTTGTTTCTGCTGCTGTTCCCTTCTATAAACTGGTCGAGAGAAAACACTTTCTTGCTGGTCCTTTGGCAGTATGCCAAAAATCTAAACAAAACAAACTGCTGGATATGTTCGTATATACCTCATCATTCTATGGCAGGGATTCCTATATTCCCACCCATGCATCACAGGTATCATTTAAAAAGGACCTTAATGATATTAGCTTAACCTGGCATAATGCAACTGATTTCTTAAAGGTTGTGTCCCTTCAACTTGCAATCACACATCATGGAAACACATGTTATGCCAGAAATGGGATTGTACCAGTAGGAAAAAGCAAATGTAATGACACCAGACATGAAAGGGTATTAGATTCTTTGCACTTAAAAAGCTATGACTGGGGGTGTGGCATGGTCATGATAAGTGACTATTACTACATCTGTGGTAATCGTGCCTACCCTTGGTTGCCTACAAACTGGTTTGGATGTTGCTTTGTAGGCTATATTACTCCTGCTATTCAACACTTCAAACACCCACCAGCAAGTAGACTGAGAAATAAGAGAGCCATCCACTGGGCAGAGCAAGTATATTTTCAATTTTTATTCCTGGGTATGGAGTGCAAAGGACAATGCTTGAAATCACCATGCTTGCCAAAATTCTACAGGAGGTGGCCAATGAAACTTCATATCACATCAGGATGGTAAATCGAGAAATGACTGAAATGCAAACAGTGGTGTTGCAGAATCGAATAGCAGTTGATATAATGCTTGCTACAAAAGGGGGGGGGTCATGTGACCTCATAGGGAGTCACTCCTGTTCATATATTAGTGACTATCATGATGAACAGAAAAACCTGGCAAATTTCATGGAACAAAGGGTCAAATATTTGGACAGCACGTCAAAACAATGGACACTTTTTGAATGGCTGAGCAGTATTTTTGGCAACCTGGGAACTATCATAATTCAGGGTATTGTTATTGTACTTTTTATTACATTTGTGATCATTTTGGTATTTTCTATTGTAAAGGCTGTGTAATCTCATCTGCTCATGAAATGCCACTGCATGCACCAAACAATGACAATTCTACTATGACAGAGGATGACTATTATGATGCAGAGGCGTACTTTATCAAGTTAAGAAAAATAAAAATATAATTACATGTATGGTATGACAATGATAGTGCCAAAGGGAGGAAACTGTTATGGGACAAGACCAGCTTAATAAAATGTTTATTAATTTCAGTTTATTAACAATGCTATAATATGACTGTTAAAAAGCAAATATAAATTGTATGCAGGGCTGGAAAAAATCCATCTTCATAAGCTAAAAATTATTACTGTGTCCTAACTGCATTCTTTTAATATGTAATAAGGAAAAAGTACGTGTTGCATGAAGTCGAGGCATGTTAGTTACTACAAAAGGAATTTGTTAGCCTGATTCCTCCACACTAGGAGTACGTTGTTGCTAGGGAAGGTATGAAACATTCAAGGTCAGAAACAAGACCCCCTGCAAGCAGGTGGATCATGTATAGAAAGGTAACTAAGCAAAGTCAAGGCTCCATCTTCATTTCAAAGGCAGACTGCTTTAAAGGCATACAAACACAAACGCTTTCACCATAGGCTTCTTCAGGTGTATGATTACCTTAGTTAACACACCCATTATATATCAAATAGCATTACATTTAATTAGTTCTTAAAAACATATTACACTATATCGGTGGTTCACAAACTAATATAAATACATCTATATATGTTTGCATAAAAACATTAAATATGTATATTAAGCTACATTAGCACTAAAAAATGACTAGCAAGTATATAAAAAAACCTATAAAAATATATATAAAAACATGTAGTAATTTACAAAAAGCATACATTATCTATGTAAAGGTCTATTCTTTAAGATTGGTCTCAATGGAATCACATCATTGAGACCATGTTCTACATTAGGTCTGAGCCTCACTATCCATTCTACTTCCATCTTCTCTGTCTTATTTCTAATATTCCCCCTTTCTCTTATTAGCATCAGTTATCCCTAATACTCTAAATTTAAAATTATGTTCCATATTAGTTTATTTTACATGCTTTGCTAGGGCATTAAAATTGCTACCTTTTCTAATGTGGAATATGTGCTCTCTTATTCTATCTTTTAAGGGCCTATCGGTTTTTCCCACATAGAAATTATTGCATACCTGACAGTTAGCTAGGTAGACTACATGCTTTGTGCTACAGTCAGCATTGACCCTCATATAGAAAACCTTGCCCATATCTGGGTGTTTATATTCTATTACTGTTGTTATATAACTACACCAGTTACATTGTTTACATGGTGTAGTTCCTACTATTTCCGGTGGAGCTTTTATTATCTTATCAGTACATAGTCTTCTTTTTAGAGATAGATTATTTTTAAATGTATATTGTGGTATAGGACTTAAAATTTTTTTAATTTGTTCATCTGTGGTTAAAATATTCCAATACTCGTTTATAATATTCGTATATTCTTTAATGTTCCTAGAATAGCTAAGACATAGTCTTAGATCTTTAGCCTCATAATTCTTACTACTATTTCTTACATCAACTGAATGTTCTAGAGGTTCTGAGAAATATGGCCTAGCTCTATTGTCTCTCAGTTTTTCTATTTGATTTACATTCCTATCAATAACCAATTCATTATAACCTCTTTCCATTAATTCATTCCTAGTAACATTAACCTGATGCTTAAAATCTTCCTTCTTAACATTTAATCCGGAAGCTCTATAAAACTGATTTTGTGCAACATTCTTAAATATAAAATTAGAAAAAACAAGAAACTAGCAGATAACAGGAAGGAGTGTTACGCGAGACAAAAGGAAGTTACAGGAAGAAAATGATGAGTCCTTATACTATAAAGAAAGCATTCAACAAGATAAGAACTTAATAGTTAATCTGTCAACACACGTTTTAACCATCGATGAAGTGAATGTATTGCAAAAAGGACGATCTTTTATACCTGCTGGGGATAGTGACATAACTGATTTAGTTCTGGACTTAAACATTTTCAGAAGAAATGTTATGCTTAAAATGATGTTTGGAAATAATTATTTGCAGGATAATATGTTCAAGAAACCTAGCTTATTTATACCTAAGCAACATTCACTTATTAATGCATTTGAACAGATGTACATGGATGAATTTTATAAAACATATTATGAACAGAAAAGTAAGGAAGCTAAATGCAAATGGCATAATTTAACAAAGAATGAATATAAAGCTCTGTTAGATTTACAGCATAACCCTTATATTGTAATTAGACCAGCAGATAAAGGAGGCCAAATAGTGGTGCTAGATAAACATGTATATGAAGCTAAAATGTTTGAAATGTTAAAGGATTCACAATTTTATGTATGTATTAGTTATATAGAAGTTGAACGAATGATATCTAAAGTTAGTAGTAAGTTAAAGGAACTTGAAATTTTAGGTCTTATGGATGAGAGCCTATTTAAATATTTTGAAATAATTAATCCCACCATTCCCATTATTCAAGGTCAACCAAAGGCACACAAAAACAAAAATAATCCCCCTATGAGACCTATTGTAGCTGGTAGGAATTGGTGCACTGAGCCCCTATCCATTTACATAGAGACAAAATTAAATTCCCTTCTCAAGATATCTAAAGTTATTTTAAAAGATACAGAATATTTTATTAGGGACTTATATTCATTGTATATGAAAGAAGGGAAGGAAATAAGGGAATGCTTGTTAGTTACACTAGATGTAGTATCATTATTTACAGTCATCCCTAATAAAAGGAATTAAATACGTTATTAAAATGATGACTGAGTCAGGTAATTATGTTACTAATGAAGTGGAATTAATAAAAGCCTTATTATATTTGGTATTAGAAAGTAATATATTTATGTTTGGAGAAAGTACCTATTGACAAAAGAATGGCGTAGCAATGGATGCATCGTGCGCGAATACTTATGCAAACATAGTAATGTTTATATGGGGAAATGAATATATAGAAGAAGAAGCTTATAAAGATCAAATTTTATTCTTTCGAAGGTTTGTGGATGGTCTTTTTCTCTTATGGAAAGGTACTGCAGAACAACTAAAAGAATTTATAATATACTTAAATACATCTACACAATTTCTTAAATTCACTGGAGTTTGTTCTCAGTATGAAGTTAATTTCTTAGATATTACAGTTTTTAAAGAATATGATAATAAAATAAGTATCAAGATGTACAGAAAAGAATGTCATGTTAACAAGCTGCTAAGTAAGGATAGTATGCATCCTAATTTTATATTTAAGAATGTTGCATAAAATCAATTTTATAGAGCTTCCAGATTAAACGTTAAGAAGGAAGATTTTAAGCATCAGGTTAATGTTACTAGGAATTAATTAATGGAAAGAGGTTATAATGAATTGGTTATTGATAGGAATGTAAATCAAATAGAAAAACTGAGAGACAATAGAGCTAGGCCATAATTCTCAGAACCTCTAGAACATTCAGTTGATGTAAGAAATAGTAGTAAGAATTATGAGGCTAAAGATCTAAGACTATGGGCAGGATTCACGAAGCCTCCATGTAAGAGTTACAAGGCTTACACGGAGGCTGCAGTTAAACGGTGTGACGTCAGCATGTCATGCATATGCATGAGGGCATGCTGAATCACACCTAAGGCTTACACGGTCCGTGGAATACAGTAGGGGGCGTGTCCGTAGGCCGAGCACTGCAAGCAGACATGCCCCCAGAAGAGTAAAAGTGCCTAAAGTAAACCCCCACGACAGAGTACATGGAAATGTGAATAAACACAACACAACACATGCCCCCACAGAATATGAACAGAAAATTATATAAATGAACACGTTATATTTTTTTTAAATTGTAAAGATGTTTGCCCGTGAGTGCGCTCGTTTGTGTAGACGTGCCCGTAGCTCAGCCACAGTTAGCAGTCAGTGGAAAAGCATATAAGAACTAACTAAGCAAAGTAAGTCAAAAAGCAATAGCATAGCGGTAGAGACGTTGGCTGAAGAGCAGGCAGTCATGGTTCGAGCCCCCACAACATCACTTCTTATTTTTAGAGAAATAAGCACGAAACAAGTCCCTGACATATATGTACATATATAAAATGATATTTTATGTAAAATGTAATGAAATAGGCCATTTATTTTGAAGAACTGTGAGATAACAAAATAATAAAAAATGCCAGATGTGCCTATAGCTGAGCTACAGTTTAACAAGGTGAGTGCATCTGCCCGTAGGTTAGCAGTGGTTTAACAGGTGTAAAATGAATGCCCGAAGGTGAGCAGTGGTTTAACAGGTGCAAAATGAGTGCCCGTAAGTGAGCAGTGGTTCAACAGGTGCAAAATGAGTGCCCGTAGGTGAGCAGTGGTTCAACAGGTGCAAAATGAGTGCCCGTAGGAGAGCTGTGGTTTAACACACTGAAACTGTGTGCCCCTAGCTGAGCTGAGCGTAATATGTGTGCTGACAGCCAAATGACGTGTAAACCAGCATAACCCATTTGCGCGGAGCTGCGCACCGCGCCAACAAGCTAACCGACGGGCAACGTTGAGCAAGCTGTAACAAAACTGCCTTTAGACAGACACACCTCCTAGCCTGTCTAGACAGTCATAAAATATAAAAAGCAGTGGCTAGGTTCAATCCCAGGATAACATGCACCATAGTCAAGGTACTGAACCACTAAGCCATGACAGCTGTACTTAGAAATACAGTAATAGCAAATATATAGGAATGACTAGAAAGAGGAGCATGACAAAGCAGGTTTTGTGAAGCTGATACAATTCCAAAATGGCCAATCACAGATAAGTGCGGGAAAAACGGCATATATAAGCCCCATAGGCGGGAATACACAGCATAACTGATTGTAGAACTAACTTGCAGCCAGAATGTCAGGAGTAGGTGAGGGTAGTTGCTTCTGACCACAGAAGTGGGGTGTTGAGCAGTCCAGATATATGGTTTGGCTCCTTGTCCACAATTATGAGGCCCAACTCATGCAGGGCCAGGTCCTGTGGGGAGCATATAGGGCTGAGGCGTGGGACCGGTTCGCTCATGATCTCACCAGTGCCACAGGGATTCCAAGGACTGGTGAGCAGGTCTGTCAGCACCATTCGGACCTGAAGAGATGCAAGCAGGACCAACTGAACCTTTGGCTCCAGGAGGCCCGGCAAATGCCCAGCGCCACACTACTGAGTAAGTTACATCTAATTATGTATGTAAGAAATTAACCTAGCTGATATTATGGAGATGTGTATTCCAATATTACTTTATTTATATTACAGCTGCAGGTGTCTGTTCTGTGAACCGCAGAGCCTATGGCGACAGGCTGGTGTGGTTGTGCCACCAGGCAGGTCAGTAATCCTCTCCCTGTAACTGTAAATAAATATAAAAGTATGACAGTTAGCAAAAGAGTGCAGTGTAGTCACTAAGTAATAAAATGTGCAAGTAACAGTGTAAGAGTGTTTGCAAGTATTGCTTGATTACAAAAGTGTGTTGCAGTCTGTAATCTAAACAGAAAAATGTAAATGTCTGAAATAAAGTCTGAAATAAAGATGCCCCACCTGTAATATAATAGTACACAACCTGCAGCAGGCTGAAAAGTACAGCTGCAGAAGATGAGCAAAACACATGTGTGAAATATATCCCTGTTGAAATACTGAAACATGACAGAAGTGAGACTGTTGGAAAGGATTGTAATAACTACAGGTAAACATGTCAATAAAGCCTAGAAATAAGTACCATCCTGAAGTGTAAAAATAAAACAAGTGAGAGAGTGTGAGAAAGAGTTATGAATCCACCAATAAAGTAGTAATAACTCCTGAATAAAGTATACTGCAGTCAGTACAGAATGAAATGAATGTGACAAGCAGAACCAAACTGCGAAATGTGTTCAAAATGTTCCTGCAGCTGGAATGTGTATCCCAAAATCTGTATATGTTGCTCTCAGTCTGCAATATGCAGATAGTATGATTGTCTGAAATACCAAACATCCACAGTTGTTTATAGCTATATAAAGCAAATGTAGCAGGATGATGTAGCTGAACAGAGCCAGATATGAATGTGTATGAATAAAAATGAAAATGTATATTGATGTAGCAGTAACATTCCTATCACCAACTTGAAGTAGTTATCACATAGGAAACTGTAGGTAGAACTGTAGTGTGTATATATCTGCAGCTATTAGAAATGTACAGCATATGTATTGGTATTTGAAGGTGTTAATTGTATTTTCTTCACCCTACCCTATAACCACATATAATCCATTCCACGTGAAATTGGTATGTGCAATTACAATTAACACCCCTGGACATTTGTCCTGTTGGGTCATACATATTTGCATGTACGTTGATGCATCTGCCCTGTTCATACATCCAAACCTGATGGCCTGTTGCCATCAATCAACCCTGCATGTTGTTGGACTGTGTATTGCTGTTCAAATTATGCATGTGTTATGCTCGCTGTTCAATAGTGTGAATATCTGGGTGTTTGGTTAATGGGAATGCTAATGCATGCTGTTACAACTAATTGCAAATGGTATTGTATGTTACTAACCCAAACTGTCATGACATAATGCAAAACATAGGACGACAGGGAAGGTGGGTTCCAACGGACCCACCTCTCCCACCTCAGCTGGCGAGTGCACCTGGCAGTAGTGCCCAGTCTGGACCCTCCTCAGGTGGCCCTGTGCCACCTGCGGGTGGAAGCGCTGCAGGGGATGGGGCTCGCCCCCCCTCTGCAAGTGTGGCCGGAGGAGAACCACCACTCACCCTCCATAGGGTCCGGACTGTGGTGCATAGGGAGAACCAGGAAGCTGTTCCTGGGCCCCTATGCCAGCTTGAGGCACAGGTGGCACAACTAACGGGCATGCCTGTTGCCCGGCCTACACAGCCCCCAGCACAGCCCCGTCCTGGACAGTGAAGGTATAGTGGCAACTGCCCATGGGTGGGGATATCAGTTCCACTGTTGCCATCTGTGGGCTCATGGGCTCTGGATATCCAAACATCCGTCCCCGTCAATTGTGTAACCCCCCCACATGTGTCATACACCACCCCTGTATGCGTCTTGTTTGTCTTGTCTGTTGACCTACCCAACCTACCTCCCCAGCTATACTGACTTCCTTTACCTAACATACCACTATCACCTGAAAAAAAAAAAAAAAGGGCACTCTGTACCCACAAAAAAATTACGCCCCATACATAGCTGCCCATTTCGCACACATGTCTGCTGGACATGGAAACTGTCGATTACAATTGGCTGTACAACAAGTATTATTGTTCTCCTTACACCTCTCTCAGGGGTGGAAGGTTTCAAATGTCACACCAAATTACAAACATATGCACAGCTGTTGCTGATGAAGAAATGGGCAGCTATGGGCCTTACCTACATCCCTCCTGCAAAACCCAAGCTTGTTTCCCTACTGTCTTACCCTCTTTGTGATTCCTTTTTCACCACTTTCCTCTCTCCCCATTTTCATTTCTTTCAAAGAAAATAGCGTGGGTGTGCGCACAAGTAAGCACTTTTAAGTGGTTGTTAGCGGGTGTGCGCGGAGCTGAACGCCAGTGCGCATGTGGGAGCTCCACGCAAACCAGCACTAACCCGGTTACAACTGCTTAAAAGTGCCTTAGTCACTCTGAATGACAGGTCCTGTAGTCTGTTCAAAAGCAAAATAAAATCCCACTGTCAGTTCCGAACCCAGGACCTTGGAAACAGTAGTCTGCATGACTTACCACTAAGCCATGACTGTTATATAAGAACATTGTGCTACAATAAATATATCATGTAATAGTAGGAATGAATGTAAAGGGAATATAGGATGTGTAGTACACAAAGCATGTCATGTATATTTACTGTCAAATCTAGTGGATTTCTGTAATAGTAGTGTGCAAACAGAAACAGCCATGCTAGTTGGTAGCTAGTAGTGTAGCACCTTGCAAGCCACACACCACAAGTCCCACAGGAAAGCACACACACACCCATATTAACAGTAGTAGTAGTAGTTGTAGGTTTCAGTTTACATACACACTTAGTACAGGAAACAGGAGAGATGAATGGAGAAATGTTAATCTACAACACAGCCTGAATTATGAGAGATATACTAACCTTTACACTCACAGAACAGTGTCCACAGCATACCAGCATGGTCCCCGTCCTTACAATCTGAAAGGGCAACGCCTATCTCACATATCCTTTTATAGCACTGTCCTGAAATCACAGTGAGAACTGCAATCAGTACACAACTGGCTGCATGCAATCAGCAAATGCTGGCTAACAATAGGTGCAGAGGCCATCACATGGACATATGCAGATACCTACAAAAGCATCCTGTACTCCCAGTCCATGCATGCAATATGGGTTCCGGCATGTAGATCACGAAACGACTGCCCACGAGCTACATCGCCGAAACAAGAAGGCCGCGGCACTGCTAGATCGTAGAGCGGTGCGGCCGAAAGACAGACCCGGCGTCGGAACCCACATCGGAAGAAAAACAGACACATAGCGATAACCCCTAAAGCAGCTATGCTGCAAAACCAAATCAGTAAAAAGCACGTAATACAAACACACACGGCAACTAAGTAATAAATATCATAGCATACAAACACAAATACCCCACCCATACACATCACTCAAGTTAACACAAGCACAAATACTCCACTCATAAACATCACTCAAGTAAACACAGGCACAAGTACCCCACGCATACACAATACATAAGTAAACACAAGCACAAATACCCCACGCATACACAGTACACAAGTACAGTGTAAACAACTTACCAGTAGATCAGCTGAAATCCAGGCAAACCCGAACTGTAAACAGTCACAGTAGACAAGAGATATAATCCACAGTAGCAGCAGCTGCAGCATTGTCGTTGTACATGCGCATTCACATCCAGTATGTCCCTGTGTAGATGTAGCACGTTCACAGATCAGTGATAGTAAAAGTTGAACTGCAACTGGAATAGCACAGATTGTGACTGGAGTTCAACAAAAGGAGACGTTTCAGACTTCAGACCCCTTAGAAAGCACATGCTACTGTAGGAGCATGTATAGTAAAAACTAACAAACTATGCACAGCACTTTACACAGACTGTGCCACTGGTTAACAGTATTTGGAATAAGTCCATTCCAAGTCACAGACATATTGCTGTACAGCCATAAGTGCAACACACAGCATCTGTTCAGGTATGGCCCCGCTAGTAAAATGGCAGGTGGGAACTGTGAAGCAAGGAACAATGCCAGACAGGAGTGTCAGCCCCCACACCTAGTCTACAGCTGCATGTGTGTTTGGTAAGTTCTGGAAAACCCATCCAGTGTCTCCCGGGGCTGGTGTACAAAGGTATGTAGGCCCATTCAGGCAGAGAAGGGTGCAACACTGAGCAACCTCCCTAAATAACCTCTGTTACTGAAACTGAGATAGGGCCCCATGCCCTGATTGGCTAGCAGGTACAACTGGGAGTTAAAAGGGACATGTACACTACATGTAGAAACTGTGTTTGAATCAGGACAGGTGGATGCTTATCACAGTATATGCATTTGTTAGCCCCATGGCTGTCTAAACTGCATATAGTCACTCCATAGCATGACAAGCAGATAGACGAACCTGTACTATTGACATTTGCACAGTGAGCTGTTTCAGGCAGTACGACAACACAGGGTCCAACACAGGGCAGTGTAAATATTGGTACAACTGATAGTGATCTGTAGCAGTGACATCTGTACATCCAGTTCCCAACTATACCTGCTGTGATGGATACTGAGAGGCCATCTACAAGTGCTGTTACCATGATGGAAGCTATGTACCGGTATAGCCCTGGTCAGCTTGGCAACAAGTATAGCACAGTGCCCAGCCAATGGGGCAAACCAATGTTGGTAGTGGAGGGATACCTCTACTATTTGGAGCATGAACTGCCACCTAAACGGTACTGAGCATGTATTGAGCGGAGACTACAGGCCTGTAGAGGTCGTGCCATCACTGTACAGCAGGAAGAAGGCAAGGAACTGCTGAAATCACTGCCTCACCAGCACGGGCCAGATGCAACAATAGCCCAGGTTGCTACACTGCGAGCAGAACTGTGGCAGAGGGCGGTAAATGGCAGTGAGTTGCCAAGTTTGGTGATGCAGAGTGTCCTAGGCACAGCAAATGAGAATGTACTTCAGGAGATGCCTTGCTGTGCCACATTGCATCGTAGCATAACCAGGGTACATCAGAGAGCACGTGCAGCAATGAGCACACCTCCAGTAACACTCGCAGATATTGATGTCTGCCACTATCCACTCCGTAGTGGCAACTTTATCCTCCGTAGAAGATCTGATATGGATGGGACGGATTCCTTGGTTCTACTTACAACAGCACAGAACCTAATTGATCTGTGTAGAGCTGACATCATTCTTGCTGATGGCACCTTCCCTACAAGAGCCAATATATGTCGTCAGCTATATACATTACATGGCTGTATTGGGACTCACACCTCAACAAGGATTGTCCCCCTGGTGTACTGTCTCATGACAAGGAAGTCCGAGTCTGCATACTACAGTATGTGGGAGATACTGAAGAGTATGACTGCAGAACAAGACTGTACCCTGGCTCCACAGTATATAATGACTGATTTCGAGAAGGCAGCGATCCATGCCAGCCGTAAGGCATTTCCAAAGGGTATTCTGAAAGGGTGCCTTTTCCACTTTGCACAGATCATTTGGCGCCAGATCCAGCATAACCACCTTGTAGCCCTGTATGGTACGGACACTGCATTTTCCATTGCCATACGCAAGCTGATTGCGTTGGCATTTCTACCAGTTGAGGATGTTGTCCCTGCATTTGTGGACATTGTGGCTATGTTACCTGAATGTGCACAGCCTGTTGGCGTATTCCTGGATCATCATTATGTGCGAGGCCGACCACGCAAGTATGCATCCCGCTGCTCCTCACAGCAATGACTACCATCATCCTATCCTTTACGGTTCTGGAATGTTAGTGATGTGACCGGCATGGACTTCCCACGTACTAATAACCAGGTAGAGGCATGGCATCGTCGGCTGAAAGTGTTACTGGGACGACCTACTGTGCAGCTATCTGATCTTTTGACTGTCCTCCAACAGGAACAGAACTTAACAGATACCCGTCGAGAATCTCTGTTGTGGGGGATGCCTGTGACACCACGTAGGAAGGCAATTGTTGTAAGGGAGCGTCGTCTAAAACACATCTTGCAACATAAGTGTGACTATAGTGATGTGCAGGATTTTCTCTGTGCTGTGGCACATTTCTATAAGTTATGATTATATCATGGTTTAGTATGCACCAAGCACTTCCCACATCACTTTACATTTTGCATTAATAAAGGCTTTGCCCACAGCACACAGGTTTCAGTGTACCACTTTGATGCCCACTTGGCATCCTATTCTAGGCACATGTTACAGTGTTAGTTGCACACGGTGTTTTCTAGGGGGTGTAGTATGTAGATCACATACGGGGTTTTTGTCTCAAACCTGTGGTTAGGGTGCAGGGGGTTCCTTTATTTTCACAGGGAATTGTCTGCAGGCATTTGTCACTGCAGCTAAACTTCCATACTGCCATCTGTCCACATCCAGTTGTCTCACAGTGGGTTGTCGCACCGCCTAGGTGCCTGAACCCATGCAATACTTTCATTGCACTGTCTGGAGGCAGAGAGAGAGAGAGACAGAGAGAGAAAGAAAGAAAAAAAGAAAAGAAAAACACAAACAAAAACTACACTTAAGAAAAACTAAGTTGAAGCTGTCATCAGTGACAGTATCAAGCTGGGCTAGCAGCAGCAGGAACCTATACAAACAGTAACACAATCAGCTGTGACAAACACAGGTAATGTAAAGTAACAATTTAATAGTCTACATACTGTGAACCCTCCATATGTGTTATTGGTCTGTATCTTTATGTATGTCTATGTGATAAGTTGTGTGTACGTTGTTTTACCCAAAGGGGATGACTATACATTTCATGCCATTCAGTGTTAGGCCATGATTCTGGCACCAGTTGTCCATTTCAGTGAGGCCTGTCTGTAGGATGTGTGTGTCAGCTGGTGTATCGATTATGGCGCCTAGTTTGCAGTCATCTGGGAACTTTGTCATCCACAACCCACCCATGTTTGCTTTCACATCTGAGAAGTAAATGCCAAACAAGAGGGGTCCTAGGACAGAGCCCTGTCGGATACCACTTGTGACTGGCTTTGAGTCTGACATGGCTCCCGCAATTTTGACTTTATGGATTCTGTTGTTTAACCAGTTTGCAACCCATCATGTGACATATGTATTAACATTTAAGCTGATGAGCTTGTCTATGATGCCTGAGTGGGGTATTGTGTTGAAGGCCTTAGGCAAGTCCAGGTAGGCTGTATGGACTGCTTTGCCCTCATCAATGGCTGTAGTGACTGTTTTGAAAAAGTCAACCAGGTTCAAAAGGCAGGATCAGCCCTTCACAAAGCCAAACTGGGTGGGATCAAGTGTCTGTAGGTCCCCAATGTCACTGTATATGAGTTCCATAATGAATCTTTCCATAGCTTTGCAGACCAGGCTGGTTAAGCTTATGGGGCGGTAGTTCCCAGGGTCTGTAGAGGTGCCTCCTTTGTGGAGTGGGACCACTGTTGCTGTATGCCAGTGTTCAAGTACATATCCCGTAGTAAGGCTAAGGTTAAATATCATGTTTATATGCAGTTGTAGCTCCTCTTGGAGTTCACGTAGCACACATCCAGGGATACCATCAGGTCCCATTGATGCTGTGTGTTCTGCTTTGCTGAGGGCAGTCCTAAACTGGACATCTGAGATGACAGGGAGGTTACATTCAGCTGTGATAAGTATTTCATCTTTTGGGGGAGAGGGAGGGGGGATATTTGCACTGAACCTGTCTGCCAGAATGTTGCCAATATCTGTGGGTTCAGTGAATTTTATGTAGTTGTGTACTAACTCTGAGCATATCTGAGGCTTTTGGTCCATGTTTCTAACAAAACTGAAGAAGGCCTTGTGGTTATCTTTAGTGTCCTTGGCCATTTTTCTCTCAGAGTTGGCCTTGGATGTTGTTATGAGAGAACTTAGCTTTTTACTAGTGCTGACCACAGATGCCTTCCCTTTATGTGATTCTGCTCTGTCTTGCAGTAGCCTCCTTCTATCGTTATACAATTTGTCTTTGGCTGGGGTCCACCAGACAAGATGCTTAACCTTTGTGCATAGGGTCTGGGTTAGAATTGTGTGTGCATGTTCCATGCATTCTTGGGGATGTCTGTGGGAAGCATTTGCAAAGGGGTCAGCATTGTGGGTTGTGGCTTCTACTGGCCCAGTGGGCTGCATGGATACTATCTCAGTCCTAACAAGTGAAAATCTGTCTATTCACATATATTTCAAAGTAGTCTTCTGTGCTGGTGGTGGGATATGGATATCCAGGCCGATTAGTTTGTGTCCAGATCACACTAGTGGATGACGTTCCACATACTGTACCTTGTTATGAACCCCCAGAGTGAGGTGGTGCATTGGACCTGTCTCAGTGTGCTGACTGATGGGGCTTGGTACTATGTTGTATGGAGTGTGGCAGGTATTGCTGCACAGGTGTCAGCTGAGCACTGATATCTGGCCATGTACATGTGTATCCACCAAGAGACACACACGTGCTACATATGGGAGTAGTAGTATATCACTACAGTTGAGTATCATGTATAGTATGTGTGCCATATTTTGCTGTCATAGTTTGCTGATATCCTGTTTGTGTCCTCTTTCAGGGACATGGCGCGTCAGCGAAATCCTGCCTACTCTGCTGCAGAAGATGAACAGATACACCAGAGCCTGGAGAGGGCTGCACTGTGGCAAGACCTTGTCCGTAGGGTAAATGACATTGGCACGCATAATAGGACATATGAGCAGGTACGACATCACTGCAGTGATTTAATCAGAAATGTCCATCAGCGTGCGTCGGATATCCACAGGCAACAGGTCGCCACAGGAGGTGGGGTGGCCACACATCCCCCCTCACCAGACTGGAGGGGCTACTCCTAAGTGTTGTGGCTCCAGCCCAGGAACATCAACAGCAACACACCTGCATTATGATGGAGGCTGGAGCAGCAACACGACATGGAGCGTGCAGGTAATATGCCATATGTACACTTGACTGTTCTGTACACTGTTAGTTTATGCATGTGTAAGGTGTGTCCTTGGTATGTAGCTGTCAACATAGTATGTAATTGTGCAGGTGTGATATTGCCAATATCAGCAGCTGACATGTGAAAGGCAACTGTTGTGCTACTGAACTGTATCATACGCAGTATCAATGGCACAGTTGTGCCCACTGACATTAATCCCCTCATTTCTGCAGGTCCCTCCGGTGTTACAGCAAGGCAGCCCATCCATGCTGGTGAGTGTGTATTAACAATACCTATAATAGTCTTGATAGTGCTAGTAATAATAGTGTAACTCAGAAGTGCTCTGTGTTTATATTGTGGGGTGTGCATGTGTGCGTGTGTCCACGTGTGCATGTGTGCATGTGTGCATGTGTCCACATGTGCATGTGTGCATGTGTGCACATGTGCATGTGTGCATGTGTCCACGTGTGCATGTGTGCATGTGTGCATGTGGGCATCACTGGTAACATTGTGTAGACATTGTAAACTGTGTTTCCTGTCTTCCTCCCACAGGTTCTGGTGCTGCTCTGGTGTCCTGCAGCAGGGAACCTGAATCTGGTGCCACAGGTACTGATAATGATGATATCTGTGTAATGGCACAGGAAGGTGTGTCAGGGTCCGTCATTGGTCAGCCAATTGACAGTACACAGCTGTCAACCCCATCATTGTGCACAGTCATCCTGCCAGTACATCCTATGTCACCAATGTCCCTAGGTGATGGACAAGATACAGTGGGCATTGACCAGGGTAATGTGGTATCTGTGGCACATGCTTCCCCACACAGCAGCCATGGGCAGGGTCCTGAGATGGTACCAAACAGACAGTTGCCCATGGGTTCTCGTGGGAGCATCCGTGGGCGTACAGCCTCTGGCAGACATGCCCAAAGAGGTCTGTCAACCTCAGCTATATTTCGGGCTGTCATGCAGGCACAGTCACATATGGAAAGGTACACCAGACAGGGTCTGAGGGAGCTGACAGCATGTCGCATATCCATGACTGACAGTATGCGTGACATTGCGGATGCTATCCGTAATTTCACCGATGTCATAGACAGACATTGTGGGGACATATTACAGCAGTTCCACAACTACATGTCCATGAGCCAGGGCAATGGTGGATGGCTGTGGCGTCGACGTGGCCATATGCCAGCAACAGCAGCAGCTGGCAGTCGGCAGGGACAACAACAGGCCCGCGGATGCCCCCATAGTGCCAGCAGCAGCCCCAGCAATGCTGGGTCTGTGCTGTCATCAGACCGCCCCAGGAGACCATGTGCACGTGGCTCTGGACAGTCCCAACAGGGACCTGTGTCCAGTCAATGAACACCCGCTTCTGATGACAGTACCCAGTCTGGCTTAGTACCGGATATGGTCCATAGCACCCCTGCCAGGCACAGGTACCATGTCCATGGCCACAGACACTGATCTGTATGACCTGGCAGGTGCAGTCTGTGGCTGTCCACAAACTCCAGTATATGGCAGCCATGAGGTGGAACTGTGTGCATGCATACACACATGCGAAATGTTAACACATAGGGCTACCACATACATGCACACACTGCGTCAACAGTGTCCCACCCTGTACTGCTGTCCCTCACCAACACACATACACATACAAGTCAATTGGTGGTATCAGTGGCAGACTCAGGCATACCTAGTTCACACCCTGTGCATATGATGAAACTGTGCCACTTCCTGCAATCTCTAACATCAGTGCAGGAACAGGTTAACATGTTGCTGATGCACAGGGTGACTACATAGAAGTGTATTAATAGTATCATGTTGGTAACAGTACAGTGTGCTGATATGATTGTGTGTATATCCCAGCATGCCTGATGCAGTAACTGTATGACTGTCCTGAATTGTTATCTACACCCATAGTAAGTACCATAGTGTAACAGCTGCACATTTTTGCATACTGGTGGTAAGGATGTCAACAGATAGCCACATACATAGATAGCACAGAGGAGAAGGTAATGCAAGTAGTGATACGCAATGATGGACATGTACACTAATGGTGGCATGTTGCCCACAACGACTATGCAATGTGGATGTTTGCACATATTGATATGTGTGCAGTACCAATTTAATTTAAATTAAATTAAATTTTAAATAATTTCAATTTTACCATGGACATCTGAGCTGTGCATTCCTGGGTACATGTTTATAGTGCCTGCATATTTGCACCGTTACCTACTGGAAGTGGTACCCCTTCTTTGTTGTACAATGGACTACTTCCAGCCCTGCTTACTGTAGCTTTGTTTGCATGCATGTTTGCTTGAGGTTCCCTGGAACACTGATTCCACCTGCAATGCAGATTTACAGAGCTTCTGTGGATTCCTAGTGACATCTGCATAGCTTACTATACGTATGTCAATGTCTCACTTGACAGAACGTCACTGTCTCTCCTGTTCGCATGTATGTTGCCTGTGACACATTGCATATGACTTACCTGGCATTTGCCCACGTGTGCAGTCATAAATGCCAGCGCTATGAAATCAGAAGCAGTACACCCACACATACTCACCTTCAGTATGTTGTTCCCCATTGGCCCTATGTGCTGGTAATCACCATGGCAATCACACTAATATGGTAGCAAGTGCAAAGGTAACTTGTGAATCACCTCTATGGTCCAGTTGTGGAATATGTGAGTCATGTGGCAATGTCACAGCTGCCACATGTATGCAGTTAACCCTCTCCCCTGGCCAGGAACATACAACACATGTGTGAGATGCAACCACATAGCCAATCTGGGGACTGAGTACTCTGAACCCAGTACTGGCATATCCTGTCAGGTGGCATGACATACTACAGTGACTACAATACCAGTCTGACATAGACCTGCACTGACAGCAATCCAAACACATGAACACACTGGGGCATACTTGGAGCCTCAGAATAGCATCCTGCCTGAGCATCACTCACCTCCGCAGCTGGCACACAGGCATACGTTAAGTCGGAACAGAGCACATGCCACACATGGCACACACATCCTGTGTGCCAAACACTCACAGCCTGTAGGGCTACATAACACACCTGCTACAGATGTGTCAGGTACCTCTCTTGGCTAGTGCAGTGGGGTCCCGCTCAACAGGCTGTACATGGTGAAGGTCACAGTGATATGCCCGTGGGGCACTATGGCCCACCACATAACACATGCATACAGGTCAGTCAGAGGCATGGACACATATGACTCAGTCATTGTCCATGCCGCTATGGATGATCTGAGATGTACCTCTCTGGACTACATGATAGGGAACATAGAAGGGCTCTCTCAGCATATGGCACAGGCTGGTATGAGCCTGACCTTGGTTGCCATCATACCCTCACCAGGTATGCTACCACAATATGTAGGAAGGGTGTTCTATGTCTACATTTTGCTCAATCTCCAATGTCATTCATAGGGTATCTAATGGCTGTCAGCGTGTGCTTACATGCTAGGGAAGCCACAATGATTTGTGAGGGGCAGCTTGCACGTGTCACCCATGGGCCATTGTATATTGGCGAAGCCTCTTGATACACACATAGTGCCTTTTGATGCAGGGCTCAGATTACATAGCCACCTCCACGGGTATCACATGGGATAGGACACTAACAGTAATGCTACACAACACCAGCAGTGTACACCACAAGATGCATGCACTGGACACTGTCCTCAGCATGGTAAACTGCAATATCTGTGCAGTAACAGATTCCTGATTCACGGCTCACAGGTGCAACCCATCACTGCCAGGTTATACCTCATACCATGCATGTCGTCCCCTACACATGTACCACACATGAACAGGGGGAGGTATCTCAAGGCACCACAGATACACACACCTCCAGGTTGTTGGCACAGCACAAAGCATCAGGGCCTATCCATGTGCAGCTAACAGTGTGTTGGACTGCCTTCTGGTTCATAGCCTGGCACACACAACCCTCCCATACACAGGAAACCCACCTGTCCTCCCTAACAACACTGGGAATATGACGGTCTCTACATATGTCTTTATATGGCTGGACTGCATCCAGCCGAACATTGTGTGTGAGCATTACTGTAGCTACAACACACTAGCTGAAAGGTTCCTAGCATGTAGTCACTGAATTGCAGTGGAACAACATGTTACCACTCCCACAACAGGTTGGAACATGCAGCACCTGTTCATCGACTACATGTAGACTATATGGCCCAGACCAGATGTGTATCCCCCGCTGTTAGGATGATACCATATACAACTCACACTGTATATACACATACCGCATGCAGCCCCTGCACAGTAAGACACAGTCATAATGTTATGCAGTGCAAATACCATTTATTCACTTGAGGCACATGTCAGACATGGGAACTATTGAAGGTCACAGGTATATATGTGTATGTGACACACACATACATCATGTGTGCATTGCCATTGCTGGTTTAAGCAATGTCATGCATTGTTATAAACAACAACCCACACATGGGCATTTTGTGTGACACAAACACACGTGGCAGTTGTGGGTTTCCAAAACATACCTAACTGTGCTCTGACTGTAGTAAGAGACCCAGTAGCGGAGCGCACTATTTGCATTACTGGGCGATTTGCCCTGTTTGGCTGTACTTATTGTGTGGTGACATCACCTGTGTTTACTGGGGGAATATGCAGCATCTGGTGTATTGTAGTAGTTGCCAAAAGGAATTGTTTTCTTACACTTGCAATTACACACACCCTACTACCCCCCCACACACACTTGCAGGATTCATACCCCTACCTAACTATGTTATGACACTTGAGAAAGACGGATTAGTGGAGCATGCTATTCGAATTACTGGGAGGTTCGTCTTCTCTGGCTGTACTTATAGGGTGCTGACATCATCAGTGTTTAGAAATGGGAATGTGCATCCTGTAGTGTGTTCTCCTAGTTGCCAAAAGGGACATTTCTTTCATACAGACTTGCACACACACTAACCCCCCTCCACATACACTGGGCATTTGCAGGATTCAAACCCCTACCTAACTATGTTATGACAGTCGAGACGGACACATTAGCAGAGCGTGCTATTTGCATTACTGGGAGGTTTCCCTTCTCCTGCTGTACATATAGGGTGCTGACATCATCAGTGTTTAGAAAGGGGAATGTGCATCCTGTAGTGTGTTTTCCCAGTTGCCAAAAGGGGGATTTCCCTCACACAGACTTGCACACACACACTGAGCATTTGCAGGATTCAAACCCCTACCTAACTATATTATGACACTTGAAGGAGACGTATTAGCAGAGCGCACTATCCGAATTACTGGGCATCTGTTCTGCACCTGCAGTATGTATAGGGTGCTGACATCATTATTTCTACAGAGGTATGTACATCTAGTACTACCTGTCAGGTGGGGGATAGCATATATATCCATTTGCAGCCACCTACTTCAGGGTTAGATATGCACATCGCACTGGCAGGTTATGTTCTATACCATGCTTCATGACCACAGGACCTGTAACACACAACACAACCAGTCCAGACCACCTCTCCCACATCCAGGACACACACTTTGCTTCCCTGGGAACAGTGCCAGGATATGCAGGTGTTCACATACACCATTCCAGTTGTTAAAGTCAGGTACAGGCATATTGTGTGTGGGAACTACTCAGGCCTCTACAACATTACCCTACAGCCACTACAATTTGTGAGTCCATGTGCTATGGCAGAACCACTCACCACAGCCACAAGGGGGAATACATATTGCACATGACCATCTGCAACATGGGTACTCACTGTTCCACACCAGAGGTAGACCACCATTGTTGATATCTGACCATACCCACATTTCCCTGGACATCCATATCCCATTCCCCACCCCCAGGCAAGGTTGTCACTGCAAACAAACTGTATTTATCAAAAGCAGACTTTAAACTTGTGAAGACTGGGGTGGAAGACTTCAAAGGACCCATGCTGGGGGAGAATACAGGCCACTCTGCGTAATCCTTGACAATTGCATTCTATGAGCATGTGGAAGGTTTGCATTGATCATGCTATCCCAAATATACCCATGACTGCTCCACAACAGGACACCTGTCAGGTGTACCCCAGCCATATATGAGCTGTCCAACAGACAGAGTGAGCTAATACATTGCAGAGCAGTAGCCCACAGAGGGAGGACATCTCTGAACAGTACCGGCACGACAACTCAATCCCTCATAATCATCACGACACAGTGTTGACAGTGAAATTGTCCAGACAATGCAGATAAGGCTCCCCTCGGTCTGTTATTAACACCCACTTACTGTTAGAGGTCCTCAGCAACCCTCTTCCAGCACACCCCAACAACATGGATGTGGCTTAGCAAATTCAAACCCTGGGATCTCCACTGTGTCCCTGCTTGACAGAGGCACAGCACACTAGCCTCACACGGTGCCTTATGTGACCTACTTTACAGTGGCACAGTAGCCTACTGTACTGGGGAGGCAGACACCAAGCACACTCTGGCTAAGCTGTCATTCCCTAGGGCAAACAGCCTAGTGTTGACCTCTACACCCATATGTTTAATTGTCAGATGCACATTATTTGTTGCTGATAGACTGTTTGCAGGTCTTTATTGCCATAGCATTCCCTGTTTGTATGAACAACTTGTGTATCTGTGGAAGATGTTTGCATATGGGAGGGATCCACTATATCACGTATGTCTCTGTAGTCATTTAACTGTGTGCACTGGGCAGATTGCTGTAATGTGGTTGGTTCCTGGAATAACACGTACAAATACCAGATATGTGTGGCCAACTGCTAAACTGATATTTGGCCTAAGTGTGTGAGCATGCCCAGTTCAGCCTTCCCATGGCATGTTGTCTGACATATGTCTCATTTATCAAAGTGTGCGAGCATGCCCAGTGTGAGCTTTCCATATGTTGAACTCTGCAGCCCACCACATTTGTGGATGAGTGTGAACTTCAACAATATCTCCCGTTTATGGTTGTGTGTTGTGTGTCATGTGTCATGTTGTGTAGTTACTGTCCAACTGCTTTGTGTGTGAACACAACAGGGATTATACTGTGCCTGCAGGGTTTGCATGGGATACTTTGCATACAGTTGTCAACATCCTTTCATACTGACCTAACACTGTAGTACCGCATAGTGTACTGGTTCAGTACTTTCACTGTGGTGGACTGTATCCTGGGCTTTAGTCCTATCACTGCTTTACATTTCCATAGTGAGCACAACAGCCTGGTTAGGGGCCAGTTGTGCACATCTGACCATGTTGCATTATGTTCAGATATGAACTACTTATACCAGGCTTGTCCAACATTGGTAGTGTATTCCACAACATAGGTGTACATTGGCAAAACAGTAGCGATGTGCCCTAGGCCATTTCTAATGCTAGTCGGAGAGTGTGTTTGTCCTTCGGCGCACATTGTAAGTGGAGTTTGCCATGACATATGTCATGGTTAGTATACTGTGCCTCCGTCTACCTGTGACATAACAGTGATACCCAGGGTAAACCTACCATCTCCCATCCACTCATCACAATTCCTCTTGAGGAGAATCGAAGAGTGACTCTATGGATAACCTGTACTGGGGGTTTACTCATGAGTGGGGGTGGCTTCTGTGTTATGGATCGTGCAGTACAGCTTGTCCTATGTATGTCAGTGCTGGGGTTCAGGTCTCTCATGTGCATAGCTCACTGCCATTCAGATTGTACAAGGTGCAGCATGTTCATTGATTCCAGCTTGGACATGGCTTTATACATCAGGCACAGCTTGCCTCTGGGTGGGCAGTATGGCAGTGTGTGGAGCTGCAGTTTGTTTAATCAGGCAACACATGGCATCTGTTCAAGCTCTTTGATACTCCTGGTGAGGTACTGTTGGGGACTTTACAGTTGATGGAGGTGTCTGCTGAGGTACATCCCACAGGGGCTATTGTAGTCAATTGTAACGCTGATGAAGGATGACTGCAGAGCCACAATGACCTCCCCTTATCTAGATCTGACAACCTTCATGATTAGGTGGGTATATGGTATGTTTCTGTAAACACTACAGCCACATGTTTGTCCAATGCAGGATATCTATCACCTTGTGTCCCCAGGTCTCTCATTACATGTTAAGTCCATAATGGGTTAACACCTATGTGGTAATTGGTGGGCACTTACTGTATATCCATAGGGGTTGACTATACACTTTTCTGCAATTAGCTTGCTGACATGGCTATGGCACCAGTTGTCTGTTTCTATGTGGCCCTTTTGTGGGATGCTTCTGTCAGCTGGAGGGTCAGATATGGTGGGCAGTTTGTAGTCCTATGCATACATGTTCAGACACAGTCCTTCCATGTTGGCCTGTACCTATGGGACATATATACCAAATGAGGGAGGTTCCAGGACCAAGCCTTGTGGGATGCCAGTTATATCTGGTTTGTAGTCTGACATGGCTGCAGCATGTCTGACCATGTCAGTTCTGTCCTTGGTCTGGTTTGCAACCCCTCTACTGACATAGGGGTTTATATTTAAGCTGGTAAGCATATCTATAATGAACACGTAGGGTATTGTATGGAAGCCTTTGCAAGGTCCAGCTATGCTGTGTGGACCACATTGCCCTCATCAATGACCTTAATGACTGTTTCAAATGAGTCAAACATGTTTAGGGGCAGGATCTGCACTTAAGAAAGCCACACTGGGTAGGGTCCAGTGTCAGTAGGTCCCCAGTATCTTTATGTCTGCAGTACATGCTGATCCTTTCCATAACTGTGCAGACCAAGCTTATCAGGATTCTGGGGTGGTAGTTTGCAGTATCCATTCAGGCAACACCTTTGTTGAGAAGGACCACTGTTGTTGTACACTGCTCTTTGGGTACATATCCTGTGGTAAGGCTGACATTGAGCAGTAGTGTGATTTGGCATTCCATTCTTCTTGGAGTCCATGTTGGACTCAGCCCAGGACACCATGTCATACCATTGCTGCTGTGTGTTTTGCTTTGTAGATGCTGGCTGTTACCTCAGCATCTGCAATGTCAGGGGGCCAGCAGTCTGCTGGGATATATATTTTGCATTCTGGGTGGGGGGGGGGGTCGCACTGCACCTGTCAGGTTGTATGTTGGCAATATGTGTGTGTGTTTGGTATGTTGTTTGTAATATTTGTGTGATTCAGAGCATATCTGTGAATTCCCAACACGGTTCCTACCATCAGTTGAGTAAGCCTTGGGATTATCCTTAGTGTCCTGTACAATTTGTATCTTCATAGGTTCATAGGTTCATACCAGGCTATCCACTCTAGGGCATTTGTAAGCCTAGCCAGAGTGTGTGTATCTTTCACCGCCCCTTGCTATGTGAATATTATGGCCATTTATGATTTGCTTTGCTGTGCCTCTGTCTGGACGTGACACAGTGAAGACCCCCAGTGTACATCTACGATCATCCATCCACTTGGCAAGATTCCTGTTGAAGAGTGTCAGTTAGGGGCTCTGCCTAACATGGAGTGGGATTCTGTTCCAGGGTGTGGGGAGCCTCTGGGTTACGTATCTGTCCCTCCAGCACATCCTATTTCATTATGTGTTGAGGTTGACATCTCTCACTCTCACAGCTCCGAAGGCTTTGAGTTTTCTGGGGTGGAGCATGTCCACTACTCCTGTGTTGGACATGGCCTTGTACAACAGACATACAATGCCTCTGTGTAGGCAGTATGTGACTGCATTCAGCTGGGGTGTCTACAGCCAGGCAGCTTATGACATATATTTGAGACCCTTTATCCTCTTGGTGAGGTACCTTTGAGGTCTTTCTAACTGCTGTAGGTGTCAGGTAAGGTACATCCCAAATGAGGCATTGTACTAGATTATGGGTCTGATAAGAGAACAGTACAGGGGCACAATGACCTCTGTTGACGTAGATGTGAATCCTTTCATGATATGGTGTCCAATATAGACAGTCTTCCTAGCCACATTGGCAATGTGAGTGTCACATAACAGGTTACTGTCTACTTGTGTCCCTAGGTCCCTGATTACTCCTTCCATACATAATGGATTACCACCTATGTGGTAATTTGTGGTACCTTGTTTGGTATTTGGTGGGACATTCATACTGTCCAGTGTCTTCAGGATGGCTGGGTGGGGTTCCTGTGTGTGAGAGTGTGGTCTATAGCATGCTACAGACTGTACAGCAGTTTTGCCTATGGTTAGGTGCACATGGGTGATCCCTGATGCTTCGTGCATTGTCAGTTACCTGGACGTATGGGTGTCTGTGCTGAATATGGATACTCCCCCTCCTTTTATATTTTGGTCCAGGTTTTGGGGCCATAACGCATGATATGAGGTATAACCTGGTAGTGCTGGTGTGCTGTCAGGAGGCTTGCAGCAGGTTTCTGTCACTGCACAGATATCGATGTTCTCCATACTGGGGAGGGCCTCAGGAGCATGCATATTGCGGTTTATACATCTGGCATTGGTCAGCATTACCCTTATGTTTCTTACCACTTATGTTTTCTAGGGTGGTGGGTTAGTCTTTTCAGCCTTGCCTACATAAGGCTCTATGGAGGTGGCAAAAGCCTTATCCAATATCCAGACGCCCAGGGGTAACAAGTGCAAGCCATCCCTGGAACAGCAGCATGGCTTGTCAAGCATGACATCCCAAGCAGACAGACATTAGATCCTCTTGGAATGACAGCAGTAATTGTGCCACTTGTTAAAGCTGATCATTCTGTGTTTGTACTGTGGCATCATTCTTGGTGAGGGTAGGATGCTGCAAACAGTCAGTGTCATACTGGCCTGGAGTACATACTCAGAGAGCTCATCTATGTCTCTTTTCATCTAGTCCAGGGAGGTACATCTCAGGTCATTCACGCCAGCATGGACAATGACTGCATCATATTTCTACTTACTTTGGGGTGACCTGCGTACTTGTGTTATGTGGTGTATTGTAGCAGCCTACAGGCAGCTTACTGTACCCTTTCCCTTGTTCAGTCTGGTGAGCGGGACAGCAGTGTGTCTGACTATGGAGTCACCTATTACAACTGTATCAGGCATGTTGTTTCTCCTTCTGGCCTGTGACTGTTTGGCACACCAGCTTTGTGTACTATGTGTTGCATGTGCTATGTTTGGAGGTTGTGGTTGCTTGGGGGTCTGCTTTGGAGGCCTCTGTTGGTGTGGTGTGTTTGTAATTAGGGCCTCTGGGAATGTTTTTCTGTGTTTATGTCTTTGGTTTGCAGTTGTGATAGGTCTATGTGGGACTGGGTTTGTGGTGTATGTGGTTACCTTCTCCTCCAGACTACTTTTGACAGTACTGAGTTGAGGGAGCTCAGCCTCCAGTTTGGATAAATGGTTGCGTCTCTCACATATATTTGTATTTCTTGGGGGGAGTTGAGGGTTGTCTGTGTACTTGGGGCAGGTGTAACATTCCTCAGGATTCACAGATTCAACTTGTTGTAGCTGGCCTTAGTGGATTGTATGTGTGGACATATTTTATTGCCATACTACTGATCAGTGATTACTTCCCTTTTTATGTTGTTCTATCATGTAGTAGCTTCCTCATTCTCTTGCATGGTTTGGTAATGGCTGGAGTCCAGTATGCCAGATGCCTGCATGTATGGCATTGTGTCTTGTTGTTATTTGTGATTGCATAATCCAAGCATTCCTGGCTGTGTTCATGGAATGCCTGTATAACAGGTTCTGAGGTGTGGCCCATATTTTGTACCTGCACAGGGCCTTTAATGGATTCCACATCAGTTTGGAGGAGTGCAACTTATGCTTTACACATGTTTTTCACTGTGGTTTTCTGGCCAGGGACTGTGGTCAGGATGTGTATATCCAGTGTGATTACTCTATGGTCTGGTCTTACCAGTGAGGGATACACTTCTCATCTTGCCATCCAGTACCCATGTTGCTGATTATCACATCCAGTATGCTTACCCCTCTTGTGGGAGTGGTACGTTGTTCCTGGGCATTTTGGTTTATGGATTCTAGGAACTTTTCTCCTCCAGTGTTGGAGCTAGTATAATGCTCCCAGTCTATGTCTGGGTATTTTCAGTCAACCAATATAATGTGGTTTGGGGGGCTTGATATATTCATGTATTCCAACATAGGCCAGGTGCAGTTCTTGGTGTTAGGACAGTAGTCTGTAGCAGGCTATAAACTGGGAAGCAGTTTTAGCCACTGTTACTTGACCATGGCTAGTCTATGCTGCTTCTTGTTGTGGTACCAACATGGGGGTGTGGTTATCCTTGACAATTATTGCTAGTCACCCTCCTTTTGCAGCTTGTTCCATGTTTTGAAGCTGTACAGCACAGTATGAGGTGTAACCTGGTAGTGTTAGGGTGCTGTTGTGAGCCTTGACCCAGTTTTCTGTTACAGGACAGATATCAACATTCTCCATACTGGGTGAGTTTACACTGCACACATCTTGCTGTTTAGACTTCTGGCATTGGGTAGCATTATATCTAGGTTCTTATCCCTTGTGGTACCTATGGAGGTGGGTTTGTGTTTTGAGCCTTACCTATTCAGGGCACGCTGTGGGTAACGACAGCCTTGGGCAGGATCCATGAGGCCTGGACTGATAAGTGCACACCACCCCTAGCAGGTGGAGCATCATCTCATGCTCAGCATGTCATCCCAGGCTGGCACACATTGGATCCCCTTTGACTAACTGCAATACTTCAGCCAATTATTGCAAGTGATCATCCCATCGTCATATTGTGGCATCATGCTTGGTGAGGGTAGGATGTTAGTCAGGGTCCTCAAGTGTGCATATACTACATGGTGTTACATTACTAAACACATGGCATTCATGCCTCAGGTGGTGCTGCAGGGCTGCCTCAGTCGGATGCACATATTACACTCCCTGTACATGTTTGAGAGCAGGTTATGTCATTTTAGACATCCATGTTATTATATGAGTGAGTCAAAGAGGGGCATCATTCCCAGGGTTCCTACTGAGCCAGTGTATGTGCTATGCATTGCCTCTTAGCCAAGGCCAGGGCATACTTGGCACGCCTCCTTCTGCCTACTGGGGCAGGCTTAGGTTGTTCCTCCTCTGAGTCACGCTCTGCCTGTGATGGCCTTGGCAATGGTGGGGGGCTGTTTGGCCCAGCCCTATGCTGGTCCTGCTGCAGCTGTTTTCGCAAGATCATATTATGTAGCATAGCACATACCATGACAATTTGGGTACATGTAGTTGGTGAGTACTGCAAGGCTCCACCAGATGTGTCCAGACACTGGAACCGTGACTTGAGCAGCCCAAACACATGCTCTATTACATTACATGTTTGTGCATGTGCCTCATTATGGCGTTCCTGTTTAGGTGTATATGCATTTCTGATGGGTGTCATCAGCCATGGCTCCAGTGCATAACCTGCATCCCCCACTAGGTGTCCGTGTGGGATGTCCCCATTGGCAAATGTCTGGTACAGCTGCGTGAAATGCCAGATATGGGAATCATGGTAGTTCCCAGGGCAGCAGCGCACACATTCATTATTATGCCCTAGGCATCACACACAACCTGGCAGTTGATGGAGGGGAAGCCCTGGTGGTTAATGTAGGTCCTACCCCGCTCACCGGCTGGTGCTTTGATGTGTATGTGTGTGCAGTCTATTGCACCCACTGCCTCAGGGTATTCCACTATTTGCTTGAAGAGATGCATATTGCTGGCCAATACCTCATGGGCATTGGGGAAATATACATGATCACCAACATGTGCTGACATGGCATCCAGGAACTGGTGCAGTACCCTGGAGGCTGATGCCTGTGATATCCCCATCATATTTCCAGTTGGTCTCTGGAAGGTACCTGTTGCTAGTATTCTTAGGCCAACACATACCTTGGTTTCCACTGGGATGGGTTCCCCTCTGTTGGTTCTGTGTGTGAGGCGTGGCCTGCACAGCTCGACAATTTGCTGCAGGTGGTCTCTGTCCACTCTATAGTGCTCTACTATCTCCAGCTCATGTAACCCGTGGTATGTGACCCAGGCCTGTACACTCTTCTCCATCTCCTCACTGTGGGTAGTCTGGCACCATCTGCATTGTCACCACCCTCAGCAAGTTGCCTATGTCTCCTTATGACAGCTATGGCAGCCCCTAGCATTTCTGCTCTGAGTTCAGATTTTTCAGTTTTCACTTCTAATAGCTTACTCCTGTCTTGCAGTGTCTCTTGAGAGAAACATCTTGCACTGCTGTTTGCAGAGTTTTAAGTGCTTGGCTGAGCTACTATTCTGCCTGTTTAATTGCCTGCTTCTAATTGTTTTCACCTGCTAGCTCCAGCAGTATTCCCTGCTAGCTTCCTACTAATTCTGTTGCTTCCTTTTTCCTTTCTGTTTCCTCAGGGGGGAGCAACGCGCACACCAGCAGAAACACGCTCACAGTGGCTTACACACGTGCACACATGCTTACATGGTTCAGAATCTGCTTATTCGGGTTAAAACGTGTGCACAACAGCGCAAACAGTCTTAGAAGTCTGCCAACACACTCCCATATGCTCAGTCTGCCTTACACGCGTGCACACTGCCCTACCCGTCCCTCATGGCACACACATGTGCACATGCACACCCAGCAAGAAACTTTGGTGTAAGCAACAGTGTACACCTTCCATTTCTTGACTTTCCCATGCTTATCTTGTGGCACTCCTCTTTCCATGATATATGTCTGACATCTGTCATGTAACAGTGACCTCCAATGAACTGCATTTCTTTCTACCATTCCCCCTGTGATGTCACCTATCTCCTACTCTATTCCTCCCCCTTATGTATCTCTTACACTACTCAGAATGTGCTCATTTGCTATGTGACAGTGGAATTCAGTATCCTAACACTCATTTACATAAGATTGCCTACTAATGCTTAGTTACATCTCTTAGACTCAGCTTCCCCCCTTAGCAAATCCATGTATTGCATAAAACCCACATTTGTGGTTTTATAACTTTCATTTTTATGTTTTATATAGTGCAGCCCGTTTGCGCGGGGCTGCGCTGCGTTTAAACATCGGCGATCGCCGAAAAAAAAATATTTTTCATATTTGCATCGGGGTACCTTGCCAATGGCCACATATTTGGCCATTGGCATGCTGCCTGACACATATGCACCCTTTATTTGGAGCTGACATGGCTCCATTGTGATTTTTGCAGAAACGTACTCAGTTATCAACTGAGTACATTTCTACAGCTAAAACGGCTCTTACACAGGCTGCTTTCTGCTTTGTGGATCGCTACTCTACCTCATTTGCATGCCTTTCGGCTGCAAGTGAGGTATTTAGCATATCCACGCCCAGTCCGTGTAAGAGACGTTTTAGCTGGTCTCTTACACGGAGTTTTGGGCTGTTCCTGGATCGCGAGGCTTGCATGGAGTCTTACACGTCTCTTACACTCCGTGCAAGCCTTCGTGAATCCTGCCCTATGTCTTAGCTATTCTAGGAACATTAAAGAATATATGAATATTATAAACAAGTATTGGAATATTTTAACCACAGATGAACAAATTAAAAAAAATTAATTCCTATACCACAATATACATTTAAAAATAATCTATCTCTAAAAAGAACACTATGTACTAATAAGGTAATAAAAGCTCCACAGGAAATAGTAGGAACTATACCATGTAAACAGTGTAACTGGTGTAGTTATATAGCAACAGAAATAGAATATAAACACCCAGATATGTGCAAGGTTTTCAATATGAGGGTCAATGCTGGCTGTAACACAAAGCATGTAGTCTACCTAGCTAACTGTCAGGCATGCAATAATTTCTATGTGAGAAAAACCGATAGGCCCTTAAAAGATAGAATAAGAGAGCACATATACCACATTAGAAAAGGTAGCAATTTTAATGCCCTAGCCAAGCATGTAAAAGAAAGTAATATGGAACATAATTTTAAATTTAGAGTATTAGGGATAACTGATGTTAATAAGAGAAAGGGGGATATTAGAAATAAGACAGAGAAGATGGAAGTAGAATGGATACTGAGGCTCAGAGCTAATGTAGGACATGTTCTCAATGATGTGATTCCATTGAGACCAATTTTAAAGAATAGACCTTTACATAGATAATGTATGCTTTTTGTAACTTACTACATGTTTTTTTATATATTTTTATAGGTTTTTTTATATACTTGCTAGTAATTTTTTAGTGCTAATGTAGCTTAATATACATATTTAACGTTTTTATGCGAACACATATAGATGTATTTATATTAGTTTGTGAACCACTGATATAGTGTAATATGTTTTTAAAAACTAATTAAATGTAATGCCATTTGATATATAATGGGTGTGTTAACTAAGGTAATCATACACCTGAAGAAGCCTATGGTGAAAGTGCTTGTGTTTGTGTGCCATTAAAGCAGTCTGCCTTTGAAAAGAAGCTGGAGCCTTGTCTTTGCTTAGTTACTTTTTGTGTAGTTATTCTGTGGATTTTTAGCAAAGACACTTGGTTGTCGTTGGTATATTTTTTCTTCATGTATAGAAAAGTGTTCACGTGAAGTCCGAGGTGAAAATCACGAGCGTTGAGGACATTTACAAAGTTTTTTATTAGTCAGAATCATTGTAATGTAATAAAAGTGCATGAGCAGTTTTGATAAGAAAATGTATCAAAGATGTAGTTTGTCTCTCTTCAGAGAGACTAATTTAACATCGGCTATGAGGATTGTCTCCCAGCGCTGTAAGAATAATATTTCTGTTTGCACATGCTGAAGTGTTGTTCCTGACTGAAGGCATAAAAGATAAATTCTTAATGTTATTTATCAATGACTATAACAATAACTGACTGCAGCAGCATAGTATAGACATGCATGCGATACAGCCATACTGAGATTACAGTTTTATTTCTGAATCAACAATGCTCATGAACACATTCTTGCTATTGAGTGTAACATTCTGCAAGATCTAAACACAATATCTGCACATAATATGGGCTAACCCATCCATAAGATTTCTCTGTTCTTGGGAGAGAGAAATTATGAGCATTACATGACTGATACTGAAAATGTAGTGCTATATAGCACTGGATTTGAGGCCAGGACTATGTGTGGCAAAATGTACTATGGACAAGGAATTTAACAGACTGAGCTACTGAAACATTGCTGAGTACTGGATGACTGATACTTATCTAAAGATAACCTGGAAACATACTATGCATTGTGCAATACATGTAATACGACTTTTGTCTAGCATTGTAATACTGTCACAGTGTTATACTAGACTGCAGTGCCAGTAGAACATACATGTATGGTATGCAGCCATACTGCATGTATTACTACAGCTCTATTTCACTTTCAAATATACTGGTAAAAACATATTATTGTTATAGGCTTACAATATCTGTGAAGTCTGCACACACGAATCACAGACCTAAAGCAGATGCCCTACACTGACCGCCTTAAAAAAACTCCAGCTATACTCTGTCACATATCGTCTACTCAGAGGCGATCTCTGCTTAACATACAAGGCCAAGTCAAACCCAGAGCTGTTGGAAATGCTACACTTAAAGAAATCCCAATCACTCAGAGCCACACGCTCCAGGGATCTAAACCTTGTCATCACAATAAACAAA
Organism: Protopterus annectens; assembly: GCF_019279795.1. Lineage (NCBI taxonomy): Eukaryota > Metazoa > Chordata > Ceratodontiformes > Protopteridae > Protopterus > Protopterus annectens. The sequence goes on along the minus strand of NC_056729.1, from coordinate 239,958,211 downwards.
GCATGCTGGAGGGATAGGTTCCTGAGCCAGAGACTCCTCAGACTCTGGAATAAATTGCCCATACATGTCAAGCAGAGTGCCTCTTTGGCCCTCTTCAAAAGGAACCTTGATGATTGGATGGGAGAAAGGAAATTCACCCTGGGGATCAAGTCAGTCGCCCTGCTAGACAGGGGTCCAGGGAAGTAAATAGTGTGGGACAAAACAGCCAGGAAATTGTTATGGATAGGCTTGCATAGGCCCTAGGGCTGATAGCCTAGTACCAACCTATGAACCTATGAACAATATTTGGCCATGGAGTGGCCTACCTCACCCATATTACTTGAAGTCTGTGGAAGACAGAGCATTATGTGACTGGTATTGGGCTAGAGATAGCCTTGAACAGTGCTTTGAGTTAAGCAATACAGTTTGCAGCCATTAGATTGCATTCTACACTTATTACAGTGTTATACTTAACTGCAGCAACGTTACCTTACTGACTCAATGCATACAGCTCTACTGTAATGGTTATGAAATGACAATTCTGATGTACACCATTTTCCTTGTTGTTATTGGTATTGTTTCATGTTTTTTATTTAACTACAGTTGTTATTTTATATGTACTGTATAATGTGTTTTAAATTTTTTAAATTTTCTCTAAGTAGAGCTTTTCTCCCTTGGCTTCCATTTCCACTGAAGATGGGCTCTTGTGACCCATTCAGACTTTTGTGGTAAACAAATGTCAGTAAATAATATATACATAACTGATTTGTTCTTCAGTACAGGTAAACATACAAAACAAATGTAAAGAAGAAATATTTTATTTATTTATTTTATTTTATTTTACATTTGTTGACAGGGATAGTCCGACTGGATATTTGTCCTTTTTCAGCGGAGGCCCAGGGAGAAAAGCTCCAACATACATACAGAAAAGAAAGATCAAAATATACATAATAAAAAATAAATTCATTATATATATTAAGGACAGTTACAGAATCAGCTTCAGATAAGCAAGTTATACAATCTCTCATAACTAATATTACATATTGATGTGGACTAACAAATTAAGTCACAACTAGGGTTGCAAGTAAGAAATATTAGAGACAATTATAGAGAAGGAGCTAGTCAGGATTTGAACAGGGATATAACCAATGTGTTTTAAAATACTGCTTCAGATCCTTTTTAAATTGAGCTAGAGATGGTTCAAAAGTAAGGACACTGGGGAGAGAATTCCAAATTTTGCCAACAGAGTTGGCAAACAGAGAGTTTCTGGCTAAGTTGTTGGAAATGAATGTTTGAACCAGCAGTTTGTTAAATGAGTGAAGTGGCCTAGGGTTACTATAGAGGCAGATAATATTTATAAGAGCAGGCATATTTTTGGGTTGATTGAGAATTTTTAGCACCACTATAAGCTGGTTGTACCAGAGTAAGCTATATAGCTCAAGCCACCCAAGATATTTTAGGTTATGACAGTGGTGCGTCCTGTAGGGCATACCAGTGGCAAATCTTGCTATGTGATTATAGCAGGTAGACAACTTACTAAGATCAGATTTGTTCAGATTAGTGAGTAAAGGGGAGGCATAAAGTAGGGTAACGAGTAGGTGAGAGCAGGCAATAGCCATTCTAGCAGATGGGGTTAGGAAAGGTAAAAATCTTATACAGTGAGCCAAGTTTTTTATTAATAGTTTTAATGGATTGGTTGACATGCAAATCAAATTTTAGGTTATTGTCTACAATTACACCTCGGAATTTTGTATAGACCTCTGGGGAGATAACGATGCCATTATTAGATTCTATGGTGAAGGATAGGGAGGAGGACCTATGGTTGAGGGTGAAGAGTAGCAGCTTAGTTTTGTTGGTATTTAAAATCAAACATCGATCAGTGAGCCAGTTTTCAATTGTATTGAAAGTATTCTGAGATAATGTTAAAAGATCTGATGGGGTAGTGGCAGAACAGATTAGCGTGGAGCCATCCACATATTGAATGCAGGTTGCATTTGGTATGACAATATGAAGGTCATTAATAAAGATAGAAACAAGGAGAGGTCCTAATATAGAGCCCTGGGGGACTCCTACGGTGTTGGGTAGAAGACAAGAGAGCTTGTCTTGTCATAGGAGAGCCTGTTGTTTACCACTCAGATAAGATTGGAACCACATGAGAGCATGATTATCTAAGGAAATGGTTTTCAGTGATAAGTAGTTTGTGGTCAACCCTGTCAAAGGCTTGGAGAGATCAAGGAAGAAGGCTGAAGAAAGTTTATTGTTACGGTTCTGGTTTATAGCATTAGAGAAAGATAGTAGGGCAGAGGTGGTCCTGTGGTAGGGTCTAAATCTATGCTGAGAGTTGGCCAGCAAATTATTCTGAATGAGATAGTGAAGAAGTTGTTTATGGATACACTTCTCCATAATTTTAGCCGGAAGGGAAAGAATAGCTAGGGGGTCTAAAGTTAGACAGTTCAGTGGAACTGCCCCCTTTATGAAGTGGAATAAAGTGGGTTATTTTCCAGATGGAGGGGATGGTAGCTTCTGCTATGGTTCTATTGATTAAGATGGAGGTGGGGTGTGCTATGGCATCTGCTGCTTTTTGCAGATATTCAGCAGGGAGAAGATCAGCTGAAAGGGTGGTTGGTTTTAGTTTTTTAAGTAGGGCTCGGATAAGTGAAGTAGAAACAGGTTGGAAGCTGAAGGAGAGTTGGGTGGAAGGTGTAGCAGCATTTGAGTTAGAGCAACTGGGTGTTAGCTTGCTAGCTGGGGACTGGATGGTCTCAGTAAAGAAACTATTGAAAGTATTTGCAACGTCTTCTGGAGATTTATGGATAAAAGCTGAGGGGGGTTGGAGTTGTGGTTTGTCCTGGGTGAAGAAGTTTGTTTATGCCTGACCAAAACTTTTGAGGGTTGTTCTGATTCTTCTGTTGAAGATGGCAATAGCAAGTTTTTTGTCTAGTATAATAGATTTTTTTGTCTCATTCTTTAGCTACCAATATTTAATTAGATCTAGAGGAATTTTTGTGGTACGCCAAATGACCCAAGCCTTGTTTCTCAGTACAAAATTTGATTTAGTATCTTTAGATAGGCACAGTGCAACTCTTGTTTCGGTTCTAATGGAGCATGCAGGGGCATGAGAATTAAAGATGGCAAGGAACCTGGAGTTAAAATAGGCTACTGCTTCATCCAGTGGCAGATGTTTTAGGGCAGCCTAATTCCATAGTTTAAGTTCATTTTGAAAGTTGGTGGGGTTAAAATTCTTATTTCTTACTGTTTTAATAAAATAAAATAACATGAGTCTTATATTACTATAGTCACTGTCATATATGAGAATATTTTAATAAAATAAAATAACATGAGTTGTATATGAAAATTTGACAGTGAATATGCATACCTGTACATTCTGCAGATATATAATTAATACGGTTAAAATTAAATAGAAGTTGAACATAATACACCTTTTGTACATGCAATCTCTGTCACAAATGTATGTATAAAAAGGACACAGTGATTACCTAATGTTACAAGAGCACAATTATTCCCTTCATATCAAGGACAATATGCTGCTGAGTTTATGGAAGTGCAGAATGTTCCAGGATTTATCAAAAAGTTTTATATCTAATCTGTATTTCAGGATGTATGTTTCATCATGCCTTGTCTGAGAAACTTATACATGTGTGCTGGTTACTAGTAATACATTCCACTGCCTTGAAATAAGTGATCCCCAGCATAATAGTCTGAGGTATACTACTGTAATTTTCAGTTGATAAGGATTAAAAGGAGAAAAGACTCCTCACAATCTGTGGAAACAATGGAAGCAAGAGAAAATTGGGTGTCACTCATGAAGTTCGGAAGTATTGATAAACAGACTAGTTGAACAGTGATGAAGAAAGAATAATTGAGGTAAAAGGTGCTACAGAGAATAGAGCCACACAGTATGTTGTTACTTGGCCAGCTCGGTTTTGTGGTTGTATAGTAAGTAGTTTAGTCCATGACCGAGGTCATAATGTACTACTATTTCACTATTCTTCACAAATATATTGCAATTCTTTCATGTAACTGTATTGCATTTCGTGCAAGACTAACCTAGAATGCTCTCCCCTACATTATCCAGTAGTTGGATGTTAATTTTATCAGGGGCTGTCATTGTCTTAACTTTTCCCATAGCAAGTCTATATCAAATTGTTTAAAGAAACAGTCTTTCATGACATTCTAGATCCTCAATATCTTTAACTTTCTTTGTGAAATGCCTCTGTACCCAAACAAGCTGTGGAAAATTGTGAAAAATGTTAATTGTGGTAAGAAAAGGCATATTGCATTCAAGGAATGGGCTTGTCTGAGATTTATAAAGAAGAAACAGTATGTTATAGCTTCTAGATGTTATAGAGTTAAAGGTGGTATAGTGTAAGTTATGCCTTAGATAGGCACTGGGATTAAAGTTTAGGTTTTCACCAATTATGGTACCCAGTGCTTCAAGTAGATCATCTATTTTGAGTGTGGATTCTTTTTCTTCCCACTACCTGCTGGACATTGCCTCCTGTTTTGGTCAGGTGGCCCATTTGTTCCCCATCACTGAGGGTGACAGCCAAGTGAGAGGGGCCATTATTTAGGCAGTCTTCAAGGGTTTTGTAAGTAAGGCTCTACTATTCTGTCCCTTGGTAGCTGGAACTATCACTAACTTGCACAATGCCCTCCCCCCTTTGTTCAGAGTACATACCTGTATGTCAGCACCATTAAGATATCCACTTCCCCCTTGCTGGACTACAACTGGGCATGCCCCTTCAGACTTGGTGATGCATGCTGCACCCCCCATTCTTCAGTGAGTTTGATGTTGCAGCAGACCTGACCACTACCCTTTGCATGCTGTAGTCCCCATCTAGCTCATTTGCAGCCATATATTCTCCCTCACCTGGCATCTCCAGTACCAGAGTAATTTTGCAGATTTTTGTTGTTTAAGTCACACTTGGGGCTTCATTTCTCAGTGCCATCATTTTTAGTAACTTTATTATTCATCAACAACACCTGAAAGGGTCTAGGTTAATCATAATTGATGATCATTATTATTACTTATTGCATCTGATTTGTAGTCATCAATAAATTTATTATAACTATCTATTGATTTTTAATTTGTAAAATATTGCATTGAAAAGGATCAAGCCAGTAACCTGAGCCTTGAGGATGCAGTATATATGCAATATATATTCTTCAGTTAGACTGGCATTTAATTAAAATATTGAACTTCCTGCTCACAAGCCAGCAGTCCATCCCCTTAATCAGGTATGGATTAATACCTAGCTTAACTGTTCCTTTCTAATGGAAATTTCATCATAGTGTCAAATGCGTTTGCTAGGTCTGTGTAGATAACTGATGCTGCTAAGTGAAGAACACATGCCTGATATATTAATCATATGGGGTTTTATTATTAAGTGTGATCTCCTAACAATAGAATCATGTTGATAGGGGTCTAAGCTGTCAAACTAAGAAATTTCTGACCCGTGTATTGAGAATTCTGACAAAAAAAAATAGATGACCATGGATGCATGTACACATCCTTTAGTAAATTCCAAGGTTGTGTTTTTTTTCATATATAGGGCTGTTATATGAATATATAAAAATTGCAATGTTCTCAGGCATTTTCCTTAAAAGTGTAAAAAAACAGCAGCACAAAGAAAGGTTATTTAAATGGTGTAAGCTCTCCTTCATTTCCTGTTTAAGAGTAAAGGCAAATACCTTGCATCACTGTACTTGCATTTTTTCCTTAACTTGTATTAAGGTTGTATTTACCTCTCGCCATTATTACAGAGCAGAAGATATTTTAATGTTATATGGGGAAAATGTTATTCCTACATCCATGATAAAAATGTTATTCCTACGTCCATGAAAGAAATTGGTTACTTGCAAATATGTAACCAAACTGGCAAAAAAAGAAGGAATACAGCCACAAGTGTTTTAGCGCTTTCATTCACTATTTAATGTGAACTTCAGAAGCAAACACATTCTCACCCACATTCCCTTAAATAACCTGTCAATACAGGAAATGACATCAGTAAAAACTTTTTTTGTGTGTATATATATATATATATATATATATATATATATATATATATGCATTTTTAACATATAAAATATCCTTAAAAATGTTCAGATGAATACAGAAAAATAAACAAATGTATAAATCATAACAAAATGTATAAATAATATACTCTATCTATTACTTAAAAACATTTTAAATTAATAGACTCATTAAGCCCTGGTAATTTATCTGCAGCTAAAATTAGTTGCCACAAAGTCTCCTCACATTCCAAAATATTGTTGGCATCACCACCCAAATCAGTTTCATAAACTTTATCCAACACTGAAAATTCAAACTTTTTAAAGTGTGAACATACTAAGGCATGTTTGGCTAAGGAATTCAATTTATATTTGTTTTTTATAGCTAAATTGTGTTCATATATTCTTCGTTTCAAAAACCTTTTGGTTTTTTCAACATAAAAATGATTGCATGACACACAACAAGCTAAATAAACTACAAAATCTGTATTACAATTGTAATATCCCTTAGCCCAAATGGTGTGGTTGGACGACCTAACTGTCACAGAAGAACTATTACTAATAAATCTACATTGCTTGCAATTCCTGCAAGCATATGTCCCTCTCTTGGTGTTAATTGTTCTGTTACTACTGTGGCATATGTTCTCACTATTTGAGGCTTCCAACATTGACTTAAGATTAACTGTTTTCTTATATGTGAATTTTGGTGTCATATCAATAATTGCTGACAATTCTTTGTTGCCCAAAAGTACTTTCCAATTACTTTCTTTGATGTTTTTAATATACCACATTTCGTCAGTGATCGGTACTGGAAATGAAATATTGTAATCTGTAATACGTACTGTCTCTGTAGAAGTTAAATTAATACAGATGTCCTTAGAAAGAAGAATAGGCTTAGCTATCCCTGTCCTTAATGCTGTTACCTCCTGTTCTATCCTTTGAACCCATTCACCATTATGACCTCTGTTGAGGAACAAAGACCTTAGAAAAGTGACTTCTTTAAAAAAGACTTTGTCGTCAGTTGTTAACCTACTCAAATGAATTATCTGACTTTTAACTACACCTTTTTTCATATGTGGTGGATGCAAACTGTCTTTGTATAAGTATTGGTTTGCAAAAATCTCTTTCCTAAATATTTTACTATTAAATAAGTTATTTTCCTTATCTAGACTTAACTGTATGTCCAAATAAGAAATAACTTCACCAAACCCACTCACTTTGAATTCTAAAAACTTGGTGGTGTTCAAATCTTCCACCAAATCAAAAAATTCATCGTGTGAACCAGTCCATAGGCTTTGTGGCAACTAATTTTAGCTGCAGATAAATTACCAGGGCTTAATGAGTCTATTAATTTAAAATGTTTTTTAAGTAGTAGATAGAGTATATTATTTATACATTTTGTTATGATTTATACATTTGTTTATTTTTCTGTATTCATCTGAACATTTTTAAGGATATTTTATACGTTAAAAATGCATATATATATATATATATATATATATATATATATATATATATATATATATATATATATATATATATAAACAGGTTTTACTGATGTAATTTCCTGTATTGACAGGTTATTTAAGGGAATGTGGGTGAGAATGTGTTTGTTTCTGAAGAAGTTCACATTAAATAGTGAATGAAAGCGTTAAAACACTTGTGGCTGTATTCCTTCTTTTTTTGCCGGTTTGGTTACACAACTGGTTACACCATTGGTTTATCAGTTTCAGTTTTTGTTTTTTTGGTTTTACTTGCAAATATGTTCCTGTTGTAGTGTATTTATTAGACATTTTCATACCCTTATGACCTGATTCAGTAATTGGTAGACTGGGTCAGTGGGTTAGTTTGTGGATTAATTTCATCTGTGACCCAGATCATAAGAAATTTGAGTTATGGTCATTAAATATGCTGTTATAAATGCTAAACTCCATAGTTGACCAACACACTTATTTTTGGGGGGTGGGAGGAAACTTAAGAAAACTCTCATAGATGTGGTGAGGTCAGAAGTCATGACTGAATCTCGGACCTTATAGCTATTCAAGTTGTGGCATTCCATCTTCCCTGCCCATCATTGAAATGTATCCTAATGAACAGCAAACTTGTGTTTCACAAATTTTCAGTTTTTAATCACTGTCTGACAGCGTTTCTTTTTTAATATGATAGTAGGACAACTATTGTTTCAATTACATGCTGTCCCTTTATGTGCATTTGTCTTTGTTGCAGTTTTGTGAAGATAGAATTAGAAGTAAAGGGAGTGTAGGGGACACATTTGTGTTTTGTGGCAAGCTGATATTTGACCAACTGTAATAAACTAGTTGGTTTGTTGGCTAGTTAGGATTTTGTAGTGGAACTGGCAGATACATGCCTTCAGATTGGCTTGAAGTAACACCATGCAAAACAGTGCTAAGGGCTATCTGACTCGCCTTCCCAAAATACAGAAAGTGCTGGACAGAGCTTTTTCTGCTTACCACTTGGGTTAGTAGAATCAGCCTGTGTTTGACAGAGCTGGGCTAATACTCTCACAATAATGGAATGTTAAATCTCAAGCATTGTTTTTACGGTGCTAGGTGCAACATAACTTCTCCTCTCCAAATACAGAAATTGTTCTACTTGCAACTGTGGCTAGCTGGATTGTTGTTGAATTAGTCATAGTTTGACATAACTGGTTAAAATTCAGTGGGAGTGGTAAATAGTAGGTAGCCTATCTACCACAAGAGGAGTGGTTTTTGGCCCAGAGATTGTAGTTTATTGACCGTTTGGGCAGTTTTTCCATCTCTTTCAAATTTCTGGTTTTAAAGCCCACATCTGCACTTGTTTCCCACATTTCCTGTAACTAATATAGTCCAGATACAGATTTGCTGTATCCAGGACTGTTTGCAAGCTTCTGAGCAATGCCAATGTCTGCTCTTCAATTTTACCATTAGATCTGCTAGTTCTCTCCTCTCCTGCACTTTCACTAGCTTGTTAGTTTAGTACTTTACCAGACTTCTTGTAGCTATTATTGTAGTACACAAAAGTGCTATCAGGACTAAATGTTCTGCAAGGAAACAGCTCCAGTACTTATAAATTCCCACCCCTCCAGGCATGTCTAAAGGTCAGTTCCCTGTGCTTTCTCCTATTAATCTGGTGAATTGGGCATCCCGAGGCAATGTAGCAACTGCCTCATGTACACTGACAACCCTCTCGTCTCACCCCCCCAACACTCAGACTTCTGAGAGATGCACTTATATATCCAAATTAAAAGCCATGCACTCTCCAGTCAAGACCGGAATTGCTGGTCAAGAAGGGAAGGTCAACACTTGCACCACACCACATGAAACACATAGCCCTCCAGAACACACACCAGCATTGCCTTCACATAAAAACACAAACCACACACCCACCTTCATGGAGGCTCTTAATAAAAATCTTACCAAGCAGCAGAGACCGCCAAGGAAGAAACGCACTCAACCACCACAACACAACACCAATCACGAGACACATAACTCCCCTAAAAAGTGTGCCACTCAGCCAAAGCTCATGAGGCAAAACAGCATGCCCAACACTCTAGTCATAGGTGAGTCAATAGTGAGGCACACTGATGTCACACTCACTAGGTTGAATAAGGAGAAAGTAATAGTCAGCTGCTTGTCAGACACCAGGATCCGCCACATAACACACGCACTCAGGTCCCATAACAACAGGTACAAATATGACTCTGTCATTGTACATGCAGGTGTGAATGACCTGAGATGTACCTCCCTGGACTACATAAAAAGAGACATGGAGGAGCTCTCGGATTATGTAGCCCAGGTGGGTATGACCCTAGCACTGAGCAGCTGCCTACCATCACCCGGAATGATACCACAGTACAAGCAGAAAATTATTGATTTCAACAATTGGCTACATTTTTGATGTCATTCTAAGGGGATCCAGTATCTGTCTGCCTGGGATGACATGATTGACAGACCTCGATGCTTTGCCAGAGATGGCCTGCATCGGTCACCCCTGGGCTACCGGATACTGGCCAAGGCTCTTGCCACCACTATACTGCCTCTTTTAGGTGGTGTTCCAAAGACCAAATTACCACTGTAACAGCTACAAACAAATGCAATTTGAGGGTCATGCTGTCAATGCTAGAAATCTAAATCTCAAAATGCACTAACTCGAAGTACTCTTTAAAATGGAGAACATCGACATTTGTGCAGTAACAGAGATCTGGTTCAAGGCAGCAGTAAGCTGCACTACCAGGCTACAACTCATTCCACACCTTTCAGCCCCAGAACCTGGACCAAAGCTCCAAAGGCTGTGGTGTTTCCATATTCATAAAGGATGCGCACACCTCCAGACTGGTAGCCCAACGTAATGCATCTAAGATACTTCAGGTGCAACTAAGATTGGCTAAGACAGCGATTCAGGTTGTAGCCTGCTATAAGTCCCCAACCATGTCCCAAGATTCACACTCCACTTTCCTAAGCATCCTGGAGAATATTAGGGTCCAACTTAACACTCTCATACTGGGCAACTTCAACTACCCCTCCATTAACTGGGAAAACTACTCATGTACCAATGCACTTGCCCAATGCTTTCTGGAATTCATTAATTCCAATGCCCTGGACCAGCTCGTTCTTACCCCCACTATAGGTAGCAGCATCCTTGACCTGGTCATTACTAACATGGGCGAGCATTTCTCTACACCAATTGTCAGCTCTTCCCTGGTTAAATCCGATCAAAAGCTAATCACCTTGGAAATCCCCATCCCTCCCACCCCACCCAACAAAGGTAACCACCATGAAAAACTTCTCCAAATTTCACTTTGGGCTCCTAAAAACAGAGATGGCTAACTTCACGTCACCCATTTAAATGGAGAATAGTTGCCTGACCACCAAATCATACACCAATGCACTTTATGAACATGTACACAAATGCATGGATCTTGCCGTACCCAATAGAACTAAGATGCTCTCTTCAAAAAAATGGAAGCCAATCTGGTGGTCCCCTGCCATAAACAAACCCTATAAAAGAAGGAGAAAACTGATGCAGAATAAGGTGAAGTCCCAAATCTGGAAAAAACTCCCTTATCAGCCTCAACAAAAGGTTGAGATCCCTCATCAAATCCTCTAAAGCTAGCTATGAAACCAGAATTGCAGCAAATAGTAAAGACAACCACAAAGCCTTCGATAGTTATGTAAAGAATCTCCATGGCAATACTCAGATTTGCTCTGAGCTACTGCACAATGGTACCTCCTATACCGAGCCAACAGCTATTGCAAATATGCTGGCGGACAGATTAAGTGCTAACTTTATCCCTCCCTCTCTCCCCCCCAAGGACCAATCACAATACCAGTAGATTGCCAGGCATCCAGTATTACTGCTGCACAGGTTAAAACAGCACTGTCCAAGGCCAAGAATACAGCTTCTATGGGACCTGACAGTATCCCTGGCTGTGTTCTACATGAACTACAGAGTGAACTAGCACGCTCACAGCCTCACCTCTGGCTTTGTCCATACCGAATGGCGCACTGCTACAGTCATCCCTCTGTAGAAAGGAGGAGTGACTACAGACCCTGCAAACTATTGCCCCCTTAGCCTGAAGAGTCTGATATGCAAAGATATGGAATGCATCATCATGGACCTAATAAACCAGAATATAGGGAATCTCCAAACTCTTGATCCTACACAGCTTGGTTTTGTGAAGGATAGATCATGCCTGCTCAACTTGGTCGACTTATTTGAGTCAGTCACCAGAGCTGTGGATGAAGATAATGCAGTTTATACAGCCTACCTTGGTTTGGCCAAGGCCTTTGATACCATTCCCAACTCAGGAAACACAGAAAAACTTACTAAGCTAGGCATCAACCCTTATATCACTAGGTGGGTTGCAAACTGGCTCAGATAGAACCCACAGTGTGAAAGTAGCTGACTCCAAGTCAGACTGCTGACCAGTCACGAGTGGAGTCCCACAGAGTTCAGTCTTGGGTCCTCTCCTGTTTGGTATCTACTTCTCTGAAGTCCAGGCCAACATGAAGGGACTCTGGCTGACAAAGTTTGCAGATGATTGCAAGTTGGGAGCTGTTATTAACTCCCCAAGTGATGTTGACATCCTACAGAAAGGCCTCAATGAGACCAATGACTGGTGTCAGAACCATGGCCTTAAGCTCAATGCCAAAAAATGTGTCATCATCCCCTTTGAGAAAAATCCAGTTCCCTTGAATTACCACATTGTTAGTAGTCCACTGAACACAGAAGGCATTATAAGAGATCTGGGAACACAGGTTGACAGCAACCTCTTTTTTGACCACCATGTTGACACTGTGGTCAGAAAGGCCTTCTATGTGGCACATCTCATTACTAAGGGTTTTGCATCCAGGAAGAAAGAGGTCATTGTCTCCTTCTAATCTTCCCTCATTAGGCCAATCATCAAGTACAATGCCCCATTTGGCATGTACCTCACTAGACATCTGCAACAACTGGAGAGGCTGCAAAAGTACCTCACAAAGAGGATCCTAGGCCTTAAACACTTGTCTTGTATGGAAAGACTCAAAAGACTCCAACTATTCTCTGTCTCATATCGCCTACTTAGAGGTGATGCCTGCTTGACTTACAAAGCCTTGTCTGACCCAGCTCTGTTAGAAATGGTACATCTAAAAAGAAATCCCAATCCTCCTGCACCACACACTCCAGAGACCTCAACCTCGTTACCACAATTAAGAGAACATGCTGGAGGGACAGGTTCATAACCCAGAGACTGCCCATGCTATGGAATAGACTTCTCATACATGTCAAGCAAAGCACCTCACTGGCCGTCTTCAAAAGAAATCTTGATGAGTGGATGGGAAATAGAAAATTCACCCCAGAGATCACTCCAGTGGTACTACTCAACAGAGACATTAGGAACTAAGGTTGAGTGGCACAATGCCAGGGTAATCCTATGAGCAAGGCTTGTAAAGGCTCCAGGGCCATTAGCCTAGTACACACCTATGAACCTATTATTCATTTATTGCACTACAGCTCTAATTTGACATTTATTGCACTACAGACTTTATTGTATATACTTTATTGCAGTTAATGCTTTATTCCTCCTTGCCTATTGCACTACATAATTCATCCAAACTCACCACACTCATGGCACAACCTGGCCAGGTGCCTGTCATGAAACTCAATACAAGCTCTCACAGCTGCAGCTATTGGGAGAAAAGCACACCATTATGCAAACCACTTTTACAGACATTCAGATTACATATTGTTAAACAGAGGTAAAATTACTTACATACTTGTGGGGCATTCCCTGCCCTCACTTCTTAGACCCAGGTGTAAAAGGTTCCCCTCTTTCATTCAGGTCATCATGATGGGGACAACATTGCTCACTTGTGTGGAGGATACCAGTAACACTGGTGAGTTTTCTGGACAGCCAGTCCCAGGCCACCGCCTTACACTCCGATTCCTGGAAACCACCTTGCAGCACCCTGTCACATTGTCCTGTTTTACAAAGAGCCCAACTATGACACTGGACTCCTGAATGCCCCATCACTGCACCTGAAAGCTCACACCTTCTCCAACACCACCAGCTGTGTCACCAGATGATTGAACTCCAATAGATTCTTGCAGAATTCCCACCTAGTGTGCTTTATATAGGCTATTTTCCCACCCTTATATGTCATTAAGCAGCATTCAAAAAAGAGCTGCGTTGCTTAGCAGCACGCAAACCAGCCAAGTAGAGCTGACTAGTGCACAAACATGCACAATAGTGGTTTTTGCGAAGCTGGGCACTGCACAAACATTGGCAGCCATGACCATGTTTATGTAATGCTTAGCAGGTTTGAGCACAGTTGTGCAGAGTGCAGTGAAGCCATATTTTAAAAAAATGTGTTCATAACATGTGCAACAAAAACACCGACAAGTTCTGACTGCCATGTATTCGAACCTTGGACCTACTACACATACAGCCATAACTCTATCCATTTAGCTACATGAATATTAGGAAATCAGGTATACCTTCACATACACTACTGAAATACTTGTTTACAGTGCTGAGCACCACACCACACTGTGCAAAGACACTTAAAGACACCAATAAATAAGTATTTAATTACATCCAGTTTCTATTTTTAGATGTCTGGCAGGTTTTGGCTAAGTATGTATGAGCTCTGCTCAGTTTAGCTGTACTCTGCACAATGCCACACAAATGTCAAAAAAAAAACACATACAATGTCATTATGCTTATTAATTACATTCAGTTTCTATTTTTCGATGTCTAGCATGTTTCAGCTGTCCGCATGTGAGCACAGCTTGGCATTGCCACACTCCATGCTGCACAAATATGCATTTATTAAAAAAAAAAAAAAAAAAAACACTGATTCAATATCGGTGCTCCTCAGCTCTCACTTGGCAGTGCGCCATCATTAATATGCATGGTGCACTGCTGATGGGGGATCATGGCTGTGTACATGGATACATTCCATGTAAGCTCTACATAGTGCCTACATGGAGTTTATTAAATCCTGGGGTGATTCTTTTCATCCATTACCCAGACCCCAAAAAGGCACACAGAGAAAGTTCTCTACAATTGATAAATAAGTTTACAAAACAATATGTACAACTTACAGTAAATGTTTATAAGTTATAAAATACCAGCATTAGTTACGCACATGCAAGTGCATATTTTCAAACATTCACACGTACTTTCATAATAGCATATAGTTAAGTATTTGTAGCTACTAAGTTAAATAGTAATTGGTCTATATCATTTCACTGAACAGCCACATTACTGAATGGCACTGCATTGAAAATACAGTCCATTCAACACCCCCCAACTGCCCTCTAACTATATACACCAACTCCAAATCACACTACAGTGGGAAAAAGGGAGCATTTCCTGATTCAACCATAATACGATCTCAGTCAGAATGGTTCGACGGACATCATTTTCGATGTAGTGCCATTTGGAGATGTGATCATTCACTGAAATGATATAAACCCATTCTAAATTTTTGAAACTATGCTCAAAGGCTTCTTTATTTTGATGTTTTTCTAGCTTCCTTTTAAAGGCAATCAGTGCTTGCTGATTTCTTATTGAAGTGGGTAAGTGATTCCATGTGGCTGACCCCATCTTAGTGAGTTCTGTTTCTGCAATATCTGTTTTAAATGATCATCTACATAAAACAATAACGATATCATGATTTTGTGTAAGGGAGTAAGTTTATTATCTAACTGCATTTTACTTTCATTGTAGGGCATTGCTCCACTATAGTGACTCTGAATAACAATGAGGTAAGTAGTGTAGATCTCTTTTGAACTGGTTGTCGCTCAAAACATTTTAGGAAATCACAGTGCTGAGTGTGTGAGGGTGGCAGGCATGACATTTCCAGATTTCATTTGTATTTCACAGTTCAGATTAAAAGATCAAGTTGAAAACTCTTATTTCAGACATTAAGAAATTACTTGTATTCAGGATATTTTAATGTACTGCGTGAGTCATTGCTGATCTGTGTTAATGCTGATATTTTTTCTGCTGTGTGATATTTTGTGCTCACGTACTGACAGTATAACTGTCAAACTAGTTGGCTGCATAGACTACCAAATTTACAATACAAACACAATCCATGCACCATTGTGAAAAGGATATTCAGAGACTGTAATCTAATCATTATTTGTATTCTACTTAAACCAAAAAAGTGTGCCTTTTAAATATTTACTCCTCAACAAAACTATCTGATAATATGGTGGCCTTTAGTCTTTTTATTTCTCTTACAAAAAGCAGACCACTGGAACTATTCTGTAAAGCAGTGGTTCCCAAACTTTTTTGATTCTCGGCTCCCT